>NC_135221.1:13358030-13566137 GCF_052324685.1 Brachyhypopomus gauderio | reverse complement strand
CCTCTTTTAGATTAAGCAATCACCATAGCTCCCTCTTTAATCATTGCAAATCCATGCTAGTCGAAAATCTTCTTACTGCTGTTCAATTACAGATGGCTCACCACTACGTTCAGTTCCTCACAGAACCTGTTTTATTACATTAGCGCTCGAGGATGCACACTGTACTTTCTTACGCCACCCATTTTCTCTGCCTCGCTTTTCTTTTCACACATGCTGTAAGGTGAGCAGGACGCACAGTGTTTTAGGGTGGCTACCTCACAGAACGGAGGCTCTCAACCTGAAAGGCCGGTTTTCTAGACGGATTAAGCCTAGTCTGAAGCTAAATTACACTTTTGAGGGAGATTATACATTTGAAATTCCAACCTGTGTCTGGAACCTGACCCCAGAGCATCCCAGAATTCTCCTTGAGACCCATTATGCTCTTGCACTGTGCTCAAAGTTTAAACAAAATAACTCCCGTGGAGCTTTTAGGGCTAGTGTCTGAGGAACATGAGCAAAATCACCCCATTTGGGGAACAGCCTTTTGTTTTGGTCTTTTAGTAAATCACTGAAGTTTCTGTTGGAGCCATTAACAGCACAACTATTTGTCAACACTGGAGGATGCTTGTCTCGTTGAATTGGTTCCAGCAGGGCCATTTAATTTTATATTTGGATTTAATGTGCCTTGTCATGTCTCTTTAGTGTATGCCATAAACAGGATGGCACCATCATTACATTATAGTATGTGTTGGAAGGGGCGTTTCTGGAAGGTTCTGCCATTTTGTCTTCATGAAGCAGCTTTCTTCTCTCACACATCTGGAGGGTATTCTGTATCAACTGGAAAACGACACAATCACACTGCAGTCCCGTTGAAAGGCCAGTGTGCACACCAACTGTGCTGCAAGCAGATTTTCAACTGAGTTCATCTCCTCGTCCACAAGATGACGAGAGCTTCAGTGGTTGGGCCACCATGGGGTCTTTTGCTGCCTGCTGACAGATCCATAGAGTTCCTTCTGTGCTGTCAGTAGCCAGTAAAGTGAAATAATTGGGTCATAGCTAAGGAGGTGTGTTGAAAAACCCTTCTGAACACTCACTCACTCTCTCATTCTCTCTCTCTCTATCTGTGTGTGTGTGTGTGTGTGAGAGAGAGAGACAGGCACTCACACACAAACAGGCAGTGAGAGTTGTCCTTGGATTCAACAGGAAATACATGCACCAGTGTTTCCACTGGGTATTTCCCTGGACAGCCTGATTCTTCTAGTTTGATTGGAATTCAGCATTTGTAGTGAACCGTTCCATCTTGTTCAGTCCCGACCAACATCAGATTATCAAGTGGTGTGTGCACACTGGCCACGGTCCTCTCGTCTTTGCCCTGTGCACATGTGATGGAATATGGCCCTGTTCTCTCAACATGCCAGATTGTTTAGTCTTTCAGTTTGACTCATCTTTGACTCATCACTGCCTGAAATAACTTTTCGAGTTAGATGTGTGTGATGACGGATCGTTGTGCTTTCTACTTCAGGGTTTGTTTTGCCCACGACGATGAGATTCTTCTAGCAGGATCACTGTGCAGTTCTTGTGTACGGTCTTTATTGTGCGCGGCAGTCTGTAAACAATGTTGACACGCTACAGACTCAAGTGCTTAATGTACATTCAGAACAGCGAGGCACTGTGGCTGACCTCTGGATAAACCTCGCATCCATGCTGTGATTTAGTATGAAGAGTTTTTACACAGCAGTCTCCCACCATGAATTTAAAGGGGCTTTGTTGACGACGCGGACGGCTTGTAACTGTTCTCCAGTGAGATACCAGCTGTTGTGGATTAATCACCACTGAATTAGCCCTCACTTTCTTTCATGGGTTTTCAAAGGTGCTCCTGTCTTCAGGATGCTGACATTACTAGTGTTTGAATGAGCTCCCTTAATATGTGGAATGTGAGGAGATGGACCGACTCCATGGTCTAAGTAGCTAGATGTGTTTTTCTTTTTTTTATTCTTTTTTCCATTCTTTCTTCATTCACGTAGGCCCCGGTTAGTTGAGGAGTCAGGAGGGTAGTTGTCTTCCTGTGGTAGATGTTAGTTGAGGAGTCAGGAGGGTAGTTGTCTTCCTGTGGTAGATGTTAGTTGAGGAGTTAGGAGGGTAGTTGTCTTCCTGTGGTAGATGTTAGTTGAGGAGTCAGGAGGGTAGTTGTCTTCCTGTGGTAGATATTAGTTGAGGAGTCAGGAGGGTAGTTGTCTTCCTGTGGTAGATGTTAGTTGAGGAGTCAGGAGGGTAGTTGTCTTCCTGTGGTAGATGTTAGTTGAGGAGTCAGGAGGGTAGTTGTCTTCCTGTGGTAGATGTTAGTTGAGGAGTCAGGAGGGTTGTTGTCTTCCTGTGGTAGATGTTAGTTGAGGAGTCAGGAGGGTTGTTGTCTTCCTGTGGTAGATGTTAGTTGAGGAGTCAGGAGGGTAGTTGTCTTCCTGTGGTAGATGTTAATTGAGGAGTCAGGAAGGTAGTTGTTTTCCTGTGGTAGATGTTAATTGAGGAGTCAGGAAGGTAGTTGTTTTCCTGTGGTAGATGTTAGTTGAGGAGTCAGGAAGGTAGTTGTCTTCCTGTGGTAGATGTTAGTTGAGGAGTCAGGAGGGTAGTTGTCTTCCTGTGGTAGATGTTAGTTGAGGAGTCAGGAGGGTAGTTGTCTTCCTGTGGTAGATGTTAGTTGAGGAGTCAGGAGGGTAGTTGTCTTCCTGTGGTAGATGTTAGTTGAGGAGTCAGGAGGGTAGTTGTCTTCCTGTGGTAGATGTTAGTTGAGGAGTCAGGAAGGTAGTTGTCTTCCTGTGGTAGATGTTAGTTGAGGAGTCAGGAGGGTAGTTGTCTTCCTGTGGTAGATGTTTTGAGAGTGTGGAGGTTACACACACTTTGTCTGGTGTGAGTTAAGTTGCCTCCTCGTGTGTTCAAACGTGCAGCCCCACTGCGTTAGCTGTGTCTCATTACAGCGGCATCTTCAGCATGTTCCTCTCTCCCCAGATCTGAAGAGGGAAGTCCTCGCACACGGCAGCTAATTCACTAAAACATGGTTAGGGTTGGATGGCTTACATACGTGACCTAAGATGTTTACTGCAGCTTTATTGTGTATGTAGGTGCGTGTGTGCATGCTTGAACTCACCGGATGACTTCTCCGTCCCAAAAGGTGCAATCCATCTTCAACACTGCGCGTGGAGCGCTCTCTAACTGAGCATTTACCTAAATGTGCTCAGTGTTTGGTCTTCCAACTCCTGTTGGGAAGAACACGAGAGAAGTGGGTAGTAATGCAGAGTTCTCAGAAGGTTGATGCTTTAGAGAGCGGAGAAGTGAACCGGCCCTGTCTCTGAACTGTCCACATGGCCTCAGGCAGAGTGCTGGTGCTACATACCTGCCTTCCTCTTAGTTGGAATTCCTTCCTGTTTCTCATTACTCTGGGCTCCTCGAGCGCTGTTGAGGGTCACTTCCTGAAAGTTTGCATATTTAGACAATATTCTGTTCATCGCTCTCAAATATTAGATTGTTTTGTGTTTACATATGTATTTATTTGTGTTTGTATTTTTTATTCTGAGGGTTGGCTTTTTTTTCCTTTTCTTGCTTGGCTTTTATTTTCTCCTGAACCGAACTGTTGTGCTGATAGTGGTTGAGCACACTTTGTCCTCCCCGTCCAGTTGTCTGTCTTACAACCGCGTGTCCTTGCAGGTTCCTGTCCCCGGCGTTGTCTTGCAGGCTCCTGTCCCCGGCGTTGTCCTGCCCCAGCCGTTGCCATGGATGCGGGCAGCTGGAGCGGCAGCGAGAGTGGTAGTGGGGAGGACATCGAGAGGATGAGCGACTCGGCGGACAAGCCCATGGACAACGACGCAGAGGGCGTGTGGAGTCCCGACATCGAGCAGAGCTTCCAGGAGGCCCTGGCCATCTACCCGCCCTGCGGCCGTCGCAAGATCATCCTGTCTGACGAGGGCAAGATGTACGGTGAGTCACGGGGCCAGACGGCAGTGTGGTCTCACTCCCAGAGACGTTGGGGGGGGGGGGGGGGGGGGGTTCTTGGGAAATGGAGAGAGAGAGAGAGAGAGAGAGAGAGAGAGAGAGAGAGAGAGAGAGAGAGAGAGAGAGAGAGAGAGAGAGAGAGAGAGAGAGAGAGAGAGAGAGAGAGAGAGAGAGAGAGAGAGAGGTGGCGAAGAAGCTGCTCAGAGAAAGGTTCTCCGCAGGACGAGAAGGTCTTTTTAATGCCCGGTGAGCGTCTTGGTTCTGAGATCAGTCACCCTTGCTGCGTGTTTCCCATCGGCGTGTGAAGGTCTGGAGCCTCGTGCTTGTGCGCTGGCTGGAGCGCGTGCGTCTGATCCTGATCAGTGGTGGCTCTGTGGGGCTGCTGTGTGCAGAGAGGCAGCCCTTGTGGACGCTGCTGTAAAGCCAGCGTGAACCATTAGCGAGAGGGAGCAGATGGTCCTACAGCTCACACCAGCTGCGCTCTCTGCCTCCTCCTCCACTCACGGCTGGGTGATGTCATGGAAAATGGGAATACTACTACCAGCACCCCCCACCCCTTTACACACACACACTCACACACACACACACACACACACTCTCTCTCTCTCTCTCTGAGGCTAGATATAGGTTAGATTAGTTACTCATACAGTCTTGAGTACTTATCAACGTGCTTGATAAAAAATATATAAACAAAACAGCTATATCCAGTGGTAAGTGTTGCATGTTCACAGTCTCCCTGTACTGTTAGGCAGCAACACAGTTTTGGTCTGACCTGACAGCTTGAATTGTCTAGATAGTTTGAACTACTGGCTTGATTTGGCTCGATCTGGCATAAGCTGGCTTGAGCACAATATCCTGGTCACCTTGCTCAACCCTCCAACACTTTTCCACTCCTCCAGATTATGTTTGAGTGTGAGACTCCTAACAGATCATCTGTCCTATCTCCTCATTGACTATAAACAGATGTTGACCAAATATTAGTTTTAAGAAGCCACTTTTGTGTGGGGCAAAATTATATGTGGAGGGAAAAGTTACATTTTGATATTTTAAGCTTTTGTGATTGTGATACAGTACATACCCAGAACTCGACCGGCTCAGTACTCAGAGTTCGACGCACAATTTCGAGAAAATTTTGTCTCAGAGCCCGAACAAAACTTTGGAATCCAACCCGACTTTCATGACTTTTGCAAACAAAATACATTTTGTGCTTCGCGAAGCTAGTTGGCGTTAGTCTTCCATTGTGTTCCAAGCTTTTGCTGTATTTTTGTTGTTTTTTGTACTGTTGTAGACAAAACCATGGGTCCAAAGAAAGACATAGTAGAAAAGCAGAAGAGGAAAACTAAGAACAACAATAGAATTGAAAAAGGCGATCATAGAGAAGTATGAAAAAAGCATTAGTGTGACGGACTTAGCATTGGAATTCAACTTGATGGTTGAGAATGGATTAATCAGTTTTCAGTTTTTTCTTATGGGGAAAATTGATTCGGAACTTGACTGCATTGCTTCTCGACACTCCTTCTGGAACTAATTAGCGCTGAGTTCCGGGGTTCTCCTGTATTTATATATTAAACAAAATGAAAAGGTCAAAAACATAACTAGATCAAATATTCATAAGCATAGCTAAATATAATTCTAGGAGTGGACAGGGTGCGATTACAGATATGTGAGTAATATGTTAAGTCAGCGGTTGATATTAAGTGATTTAAGATTATCCAACATTATTTGAATCAGTTTTTTTATCAAAATGTTGAATTATCTGACACCATATGTGTGACACTTACGTGATCCATATAATTCTTCTTTGGTGTGTCTTAGATGAGGTTAGGATAGTCACAATGCACTGTAAAAAATTATTAGGGGATCATTTATATAATTTTCGTATTGTATCCTTTTGTGATGTCAGTAATGCAAAGGCTTGTACTGCGATAACGATTCGCAGCCCTTCTGTTCAGATACTCTTCCGGTCATTGTTTTAAGCCAAGTGCACCCATGGCAATACTTTCATGGAACAGTTTGCATGGAAAGGAGAAGTGTGTTGCTGTGACGGTGAATTGATTTAGTCGTACAAAGAGGCTGATTCACAGAATGCTGAGCCTTCTTTGGTAATTATTCCTTTTTACCCTCACTTTGGTATATCGGAGTGTTCTTCAACCCGTGGGTTGGGGAGCTACAGAGCACGCTCGGTCTGACCAGGCCGCTGAGTGCCCTCACACACACACACACTTCCTCCTGCTCCGCGCAAAGAACCAACAGCCATTGCTATAGCAACTGGCTCACACTTTTAAACAATGTGTTAAAACAACACCTCCAACCCCAATCACTACCGCCATCCTGTACTGGGGCTTTTCCAGCTGTGTATCTGAGGGATTGCGCTCACCTTGGTGTGTGTCTGAGATACTCCGCTGCACCTGGGGGGTGGGGGTCTGTCCTGGTGTAGTGCCAGCAGCAGAACTGATTGGGGTGGAGGTTGAAAACTACGGCAACAGCTGTAGAGTGGAGTGGGCGTGGCGTCCGGTAACTGTGTGAGCGGGTGACCCCCGCCTGACCACACCAGGCCTTCTGGCTTGGGCCAAAGGAAGAGCTGTGACTTCCTCACGCATCCTCCTGATTAGCAGCGCCGACCCCACCATAGCCGGCAAGCAGCCTTTTGTCTTCAGGTCGGCTGAGAATAGAGCTTAAGTCAAGAGGTGTGGTTTGTCCCCCCCCCCTCTCTGTCTCTCTACATCTCCCTCTCTCTCCCCCTCCCATTCTCAAGATAATTGGCGCATTTCTTTTGTTGACTCCGCTATCGGAAGCTACTGTTGCGCTGTTTTTGTGAGCGATTAACCTGGGCGGAGAGAGAGCATGCCTTAATGAGATTTGACAGTCTCCTACTGAGGCTGATGAAGGACTGATTTAATCTCAGTGCTTCCATTCGAGAACTAACCCGCCCTCCGATGAGTCTCAGCTGTGCCAGAACCTAGTCTGCCCTTTTATGTCCAAACTGGCCTTGATTGCTTGCCTGGGATCAGCTCGGCTCTGTACATGTCATTTTATTAGACCTTTGGGCGGTACTGCCACTCTGGTGCCTTTGCACTGACCTATAATGGAGGGATACACTTCTGATGCAGCAGTGGGTTCTGTGTGCTTACCAGTTGCAGTATAAATCCACTTCTGTGGTTTTTTAGAAACACAGATTTCCAAAGAGTCCCAATGGGCAGAAGGCATATGGAAAGGAATTGGTCTCATTCTGCCAATTATACATCATCATTTCAATCAAATGAACATTTGTAATATAAAATCCAAGCTCTGGTGTTATTTCCAAGCCTTAAAATAGCAGTGATATGCACAGAGAAAATAAATTAAAAATATTTTTTTATTTTTAGATAACCTTTCATCATACCAGTTATGAATTAGGAATTCATGATTGATGTTCAAATGTTTTAGTAATTCAGTGTCTCAGCAGTGTGTGTGTGTGTGTGTGTGTGTTTTCCCTTGTTGAGAGGTCTGAATGAAAGTAGGGTAGTGTGTGTATGATAGAATAGGAGAAAGTACCTCTGCAGGTGCATGTGGAATTGCTTCATGATGAGAACTGTATTGTGCTCTGGGAATGGGAGGGCATTTAAGTTTAAGAAGTCTTTCTAAAATAAGTCTCAAGGTCAAGCTCACAAAACCCTGTGCATGTGTGGATGTTTTCATTCTTGTGTATGGTGGCAGGTTACATTTTTACATTGCTTCTCAATGTTTCCACTAAAAGATCTAGTGGGTACTTGTCTGCTGTCTGTTGGCAAGTGCTGCCCAGCGATATGTTGAAATCAATACAAGCTGATGGTTTTACATCATTGATTCTTCATTTCTTTCTTACCATCACAGTATATGGGTATGTAGACAGCAACAGAAGCACTCCCTGGTACTACCAATAATAGCACCAAATAACAGTATAATAATAATAATAATAATAATAATAATAATAATAATAATAATAATAATAATGTCTTAGATTTGAGACACCTCTGCTGTTTCTAATTGTCGTGTCATTGTAAAGTTAACTTTGTGATTCCAGGCTATAGTAAAGATTGTACACAGCTGAAGGGAGTAGACACCTGTGTCAAAGGATTCAGAACCGTATCACTTCTAATTAGTTGCATTATGAATAGAGAGACATTAGTGAGCACACAGGTCAGAGAGGACGAACCCAATGCAGCAAAAGGGAACAATCAATGCCTGATTCACAAGTTCTAAAACCTGTGATGTGTCAAACAAAATCAAATACACCTTTCATTTCCAGTGAGCCTGACCTGTGGGTTTTGTCTGTCTGTCTGTCTGACCTGTGGGCTTTGTCTGTCTGTCTGCATCCTGAATCTTCAGGGGAAAAAAAACTGGCAGAGGAATTGAGAAATCTGATTGCGAGACTGCACAAAGATAGAAAAGGATGCAGGAAAGTGGTCACTAACTAAAAATCTGTACTAGAAAATGGGAATCTGGAGGATTAGTACAACTGATAGTACCACTTATTAGAGCCGTAGGGGTTGGTCCCATGAAGTGTCGTCCCATACAGTGGCCTGCATGCACATTGCAGCTCTGAGCAACAGATGGGCGAGTACTTGACCCAGGGGTTACCAGAGGAAATCTAGAACGACTCGGAGAGTGTCGACCTCTATGGACAACGTTCAAAAAATAAAACCTTGCTTGGTCTTCAACACAAAACTGCACGGTTAGACTCGACTAAATATGAGAAGGAAAAACAAGCACCTGAGGAACATCGGGAGCACATTCTTTGGTCGGACGAGACCAAGATGAATGTTCAGATCAGATGGAGTCCGGCATGTGTGGCGTGAACCTGGCATGGACCACTACAGTGAATGAACAGTCCTGATGTATGGGGGAAAGGTGACATGGGACTGCATGAGTGCAAAAGGTGTTGTGGAGACGACATTGAAGATGCTAACATGAGCGGCTGTGGATGTACCAAAGTCCTGGCAGAAGAGGATAATCCAGCAGCGTGATGATCCAGGGCTCACTACCAAACCCACGCAAGAGTTTCTAAAGAAGAACAAAGTGAAAACTAAGACCTGGCCAAGTATGTCGCCAGACATGGATCCAGCGGAACACCTTCGAGGTGTTTAAAGAGAAAGGTAGCGCAACACAGCCCTCCAGCAGGGAGCAGCTACAGACTGGTGTCAGGGGAATGACAGGACCACATGTGTGCAGCACTGGTGTCCCTCATGTTGGAGAGAACTGATTCCATCATCACAAATAAAGAGGGACATGCTAAGTGTTGGAAACATCAAAGATTTTAAATTGGTTGCACATGTGTTGCTGTATTTTCAGTGTAGTGAATCGAAGCTGTTAGTTCAGTACACTTGCGTCTAGTTCAGATTTATATTTGTGTACATTTCCTATTTAGGCAATACTATTTTAAAGTATTTTTACATTTAAAAGATACTGCACTCGCGTATGTTGTATGCTGTATATTCTCAGCTCGAATTGCTGGAATTCCAGAACTCTTTTGTGCTTTCTTTTCCACATCAGTTCAAAACGTGTTTATCTCCATGCCTGATCAACAGTGCACTAATATCAGGAGATCAGACCCGTCTGAGGGGAGGCAGCTTGCTGAACTCTCTTCACCCACACGGTTGGGAGTGGAAGGCTGCCTACAGCCTGCTGAGTGAACAAGAAACTCTTAATTCCTTTATTACATTTCACTGTAATTCACCAGCCAGCTGTTATTACTTTCTGTTTTTTGTTTGTTTGTTTTTAAATAGAAGATGTTAATATTGTTTTTATTCTCTCATGGGCTGAAATGCATATGGCTGGAATGCTCTCCTGTGTGAATGTGAACTATTAATGTGTTTCATTAGAACTGGAATTGGAATGATCCAATACCGATAATGGGTGTGCTCTGTTACAGGAAGGCTCGTCACGGAAGTGTCATAGCGAAAGATGTAGGAGGTACACTTGACCAGCATGAAGACACGTCTGCACTTTGTGTGTGTGTGTGTGTGTGTGTGTGTGTGTGTGTGTGTGGCTAAGTAAGAATTGGTGTGGTATATGGTGAAGAAACGAGTGTAGACGAGTCCAAGCATTACCAGTGTTTTAAGAACCCCACATATTGTGGTCATCTTTCAAACACGTTTGCCTTATAATAGAAGTGCCTGTCGTGTTTCATTGTGGAGTTTCCGTTGGCCAGAGCTACGGGCTGTGCTCATCAGCTCTCTCTGCGGAAAGTCCACATGCTTTTAACATGGTCACATATAATGGAGAGCCAAAGAGAGGCTGAGAGCACTTTTATTCGGGGCTTTTCCAATTTTCCATGTGTGATTTCCAGCAGACTGGTGTGATGTTTCCAGTCAGCATACCGTGATGGAACACACACACACATGCATACAGGAAGCATGCTTAATTGCTCCTATTAAAGAAAATGAGTCCAAACCAACCATTCACTCTGTGGGCTTGGTGTAGTTGGCTGCAGCAAGAAGCATCGTCCCTGAATTACACCGTCTGGGGAGACAGAAGTGCAGTGCGAACACTCTTTTGGCATCACACCGCACATCTGTTGTTTATCGTGTATCAGCTCTTTGTGGGCCTTAAAGAAGTCATGAAGAGAAGAGCAATGCACAAAAACGTTTTGGCAATGAAGTTGCAAGTCAGTGTTAGTCCTCAGAGTCTTGATATTTATTTGCACATGTAGAGGCACTTTGGATAATTTTTTTCAGTAGTCAGAACAAAATGGGTGCTAGTCCAACAACAGGCAATAAGTCTGATAACGTGTGAGATCAGACTTAAGAAGTGGTACCCAGAACGAGAGGGTCTGGGATGGAAGTACAAATATAATGGAAAACAGAATAAAAAACAATTGGAAAATCGCGCATATTTTGAGTGACTCCGAGGCGGTGTGCTTGTTCAATGTCGCATGCGTGGGGATTCCTAGAGAATTCACGTTTGATCTTGTGACACGTGTCCCCCAAATACGTTCTGGTCACTCAGTCACGTCAAAGCTCCTGCGTAAAGCGCTTTCAAGCACTCCATGGAGAACACACTACCTTCCGTCATGGTTTCACACCATCTGGCCCTCGAACACACACACACCATGGATGGAGGGGAGTGGTGATGTTAGGAGATGCACCCCTCACAAAGGACCCTTGTGTGGATTAGCGGCTGAAGTTGCAGGAAACCAGAAGGATACTGAAGTACTACTGAAACCATTATCCTCCAACCCTTAGCCATTTTTAACTTCTCATCTGTGGAACAGTTTGAGCAGTAACTGGTATATCAGTACCAGGGCTTTGCTGTTAGCTGCCTTGGACCAAGTCTGAACATTTAAGTCCAGGACCTTGGCTTTTAAGCGCAGTGTTCAAGCTGTTACCTGTTCAGCTAAAGTACTGCACCATCCTACCTGAATGTCTCCTTGAGGCATGTTTGTAGAACATATTTCAGAAGTTTAATCAAATGATCGAATGAAAGCGTGTGCCGTCTCTGGTCTGACCTTCCTTCATTTGTGTGTCTGCTAAACCTGCTCCACTCAAGTGTAACCTTGACGATTGTACCGGATTCAGATCCATCTGTGGGTTCATGTTGACCGGTTGATCACAACAAACAAGAGGGCAGTGGAGGGGATCAGTCTTTTGTAAACGTGTGCACTAGATGAACGCAACTGTACAGACTTTTATTTGAATGTGTTCCTTCTAAGAAGGGAAGGCATGCCCCGAGATTTATACTAGGTCTTTATACTAGGTCTTTTTATTTGTAAATAGCGTTAAAGCCACCATGCTCAGTCAGTGTTTTGTACATTTTTCTTTCTTTGTCGAAATCTGTTGAGGATGATGTAGAGCCTGTTTTTGACATCAAGGATTTCCTTTTGAAGGATTTCTTTTTGGAAATCATTCTCCCTACAAAACTTTACAACAGGGTTTATTAGCATTCAGAGGTAAGTAATGTACTAAATGAAACAAGTTGTTTGGGTTGAGTTGTGTTTTGTGCTCATAAAATGAATGTGAATGTGTACCAGCTTCTCTTGATGCAAGTGTGGAGTAAAAGGTAAAACTGAAACTTGTTTTTGACAATTAAAAACTTGTTCCATCTCAAAATATTTTGAACTTTGAAGCCAGTAAACCTCTGGATGTTTAGGATAATGTGAGGTTATGAATGGTCATGTGGGTTTTGATGGAGGTCTTGAATGCTTCATATCTTTAGTCTTAATTATACTGGTTCCGTACATGTTATTTGCCCTGAAGGTTCTTATGTGAACCCGTTCATGGCAGTAAGGACGGTTTTTACTTCTGTGACCCACTGTGCAATAAAAACTACTTCAACACTTTATTTGTGTACTTCATTCCAGAGCCTTGGCCCTAGTACTGAGAAGCTCAGTGCTTTAAGATCAGTGCATTGTTATGCTAATGGAGGCCTGAGACCTTTGAGTCATCCATCAGATCTAGCAGGACATCAGGACCATTGGCCCCCAAAACTGGACTTTTCTTTACATTGGTGGCCTTAGCATTCCAGGGCTTTGAGTGGGAGGTGGAATGTCTGGATGGACGTCAGGGGTCGATATGTATTTGATTAATGAGAGTTTGATATTTAATTGTATTTTGTTGAGCAGATCACAAAATCTTAATTACAAATAAGAAAATGACTCCCATCTTCTCTTAATCTAAACATGGTGTAATGGGCAGTTATGATGAAACTGTTATTCAGTGTCTGACTATTTTACTTGTCTGAACACATAATTGTTTGGCCCACGTCCCTGTATGGAACATTAAAATAAATGTCTGTGCACTTTAGAAATAGAAAAGGTTCCTATTTAAAGGGGTTGAAGGTCATGGTCTGTTTGGTCTTCTGCGGTAATGTCTGTGGTGTGATCTGTGTCTGGGGTTTACACAGTGGATACCAGTTTGTTTCCTTCATCTTCTAGTTATGTCCTAAATGAGTGCACGTGTAGTCCTGTAAGCTTCAGATAAATCACACATGTAAATGAACATCTGAACAGTCTAAAATCAGAGGCTGTTTTTATTGGCTCTTACAGGATCAGTGGCTGTTTCTTTACTGAGCCACTGAAATGATTCTTGTGAGGGGAAGACTATATACACATAAGCCGTGTGTGTGTGTGTGTGTGTGTGTGTGTGTGTGTGTGTGTGTGTGTGTGTGTGAGAGAGAGAGATTGAGCCACACACTGGGCTCTCTCTGCTCCTGACATCAGCCTCCTGCTGTAATGCCCTATGGGACTGTGGTTGAATCTCTGTTGAAACAAGCACAGTTACTGTAAATGAGTCAGTGTGAAAACATGGACGCAGGTTTTTGTTAACCTAAATCAAAGGAGCGAGGCTGAAGAGTCAGGAAAATGAGACAGGGGTGTTAATTATTGTGGAAAACCAAAGGCCTCCTGCAAAAGTTACCTTTGGTACTATTGGAACCCTCTGAATGATGGGATATGTTTTGATGCTCTAACAGGAGTGTTCCAAAGAGGACACGGTGCTTTGGATTTGTTCCTGGTTCACTCACAGTCTTGTGTAGCTGAATGCCAGAACTGTGTGTGTTTGTCCCGGCTACTACAGTGTCACTTTAAACCATTACTACAGAGTGAGTCTTGGGGTCTGAGAAACAATATAGAATTTGTTTGTCTTTAGAAATCCACGTGGTCACAGGGGCTCCTCTCCTGAAGTTCAGGTGAAAATAAAATTGACATTTGATTCATCACAGTTTTGGGGAAAGGTGGGCTACTTGAGGAACTCAAGGATACTGTGTAACGGAACATTAGCCTTGGATTAAACTTTTGGAAAATTATATTCAAATGACCTTTTCCACTTATTGGATGGCATTCATGCTTATTGGAAAAGGAATTCCATAGAAAAAAAGAGCTATTGTGTTATGAGGTGTTCCCAGGATGTCATATGGGCACTACCAGATTCCACATGCTGATATCATTTCAACATGGCTACACACACATGATGTCCAGTCTGTTTATTTGTGATCATGAGCACGACAACATCATGCACTAAAGGTCAAGCAGGTCGGCATGAGCTTCATCCATCAGTTTTAGTTTAGCCTCTGAACAGTGGGGGCTCCTCGGGGCTGTGCTGTATTCCCCACACACTGCTGAACAGGCAGATCGTGGAGCAGCCCTTTGAGGTTTTGATGCGATGACCTTTGACTTCCAACACTATTTAGCTGCTCTTTGTCGTCTGGCATCCACCTGCACAGTGTCGAGCCGTAGCTTTCTCCGCCGTTCACCAGCCTTTAAAGACCTCAGGAATGTAAACCATCCCACGGTCCTCTCCACTTCAACTCTGGACACATTTGTCAGTCTGGTTTGACCCGCATTCTTATCCAACCTCGTTGAACCGTTGGGTCTGTGTTCATGTAGTCTTTTGTAGGGTATTTCCTGTGCCTCTTTGTCATGAGCCGGGGCAGTGAAGTGGCTCTGAGACCTTCTGGTAGGACAGCGTTGCATCAGATTTCTGAGTCATCTAGACCCTCTGCAGTTTCCAGTAACTGCTTAAGCTTCTGTTGCCAGTCTTGAGCTAGATGTGGTGTTAATCAGAAGCACTTGTCTAAAATGCCTGTAACTCTTCTAATTTATGAAGTGCTTGTTGCATTAACCTGCTGAAGACTCCTTCACTTGCTTTCTCTTGTCATAATATTTGCCCGATGACTAAGTAGTCTAGTAAGTCATCAGCACTACAGTTATAGTGCATGAGGTGTTTCTCCAGCAGGAAACAGACGATCTGTTATTTATTTACTTGTCTCAGGAGGGAAGTCATTTGTGTACACACTTGTGTCCCAGGGTTAAGTAAGCAAGGCATGTGTTTCATTTAATTGAAATGAAAAGAAAAAAACATGACTTTGGTTTAAATGTAGATATGATTCAGTAATAATGACCTGGCTGTGATGCTCACTCTCTGCAGGTTCCAGTGTCCTGTGGGGACAGGGGCAGCACAGGGTCCAGGACAAAAGATGCCTCATACAAGGCAAACATGAACAGCAGCATCTGGGATTTTTCCATCTCGTTCATCTGATTCTATCAAAATACGATCTAATTAGATTAAAAGGTTTCTATCTTTTGAACCTGGAGGTCCTTCAGATGTTTCTGCACCTGCTTTTCAATTTTACTTAGTTTTCTTTTTTCCCCTAGTCCTAGGTAGGTTAGCTCATGCCATATGAACCAAATTTATTACCGACATGAATGAATATTGCCAAATTAATCAGTCAAATCATCAAATATGAAGTTACCAAAGCCATAAGTGTACACGCAGGCTGATTGAGCAGAACATATTATTCTGAGCAACTCTGAGAGGATTTCAGAGCAGAGCGTGTCTAACGTTTCCTCTGACGTGCATCTCCTTCTGTCCGGCGTCACTTACTTTGAGTGTCTCTCTCTGCAGAATTCCACATTTAAAATGTTCCCTTTAACAATACTTTCATCACACACACACAAGCTGGTTGTGAACACAGGAGTGAAGCCGGCGGGTTTTGGCAGCGTGTGCGATGAACATGCTAAAGCAGAACCAGACCCAGTGGAGTGTCTTGTGACTGCATAATGAAATGTAGCTGTGTTAATTGCATTTCCACTGTTAGTCAAAGGGCAGTAAACAAGTAGTGGCAGTGGTGGCCTGTACTCCACACCACTCTTGGGCATTCTCTACATGAAACCCCGCTCCCATCAGCTCGCGCTCTCTCTCTCTCTCTCTCTCTCTCTCTCTCTCTCTCTCTCTCTCTCTCTCTCTCTCTCTCTCTGTCTCTCTCTCTCTCTTCACCTTTTTTCTAACCCTCTGTCTCTATTCCTTCTGCTTGCCCTCTTCTCACTTTTCTTGTTTTCTCTCTCTCCCCCCTCCCTCGCTCCCTCACTCCGCCCCCCGGAGGTTGTTTTGCTGCCTTGCCAAGTCCAGCTGAGAGCGTTTTCAAGCGACTGAAAAGAATGAATAATGCAGCAGTAAGCATGCTTACAGCCACCCATTTGGTGTCCCTTTGATCTGACTACAGGGTGTGCATGAATGCCCATATTGTGGTGTTATGTGTACACTGTGTGTGCGTGTTTGTGCGAGCATGGGGGTGTGTGTGTGGAGGAGACAGGGTGAGATCTAGGTTTTGTCTATAGGAGGTTACAGCAGAGACACTGAGAGAACCCCCCCGGTCATCACGTGGTGGCCGTACGCTGAACACGGCCCTGATAGAGTGCTTCTTCAGAGGAAGAGCAAGAGTCCTTCACCACACCTGTTGGAGGGGGTGGATGGGGGTTGTGTGTGCATGTGAGCGAATGTGAAAATGCCTTCTGTAGAGTTTCTCTTTACAGACATAAGTGGAGTGTGCATTACATGGATTGACGTATATGCTGATTGAAACAATTGTATCTTGATATTATCTTTGTGATTTATTGAGAATGTGCATGTAACTTGCATGTTACGCAGTGTTTTGAAGACCCGTGTGTGTGTGTGTGTGTGTTTCTTTCTTTCCCCCTCTGTAGGTCGTAATGAATTGATAGCCAGATACATCAAACTGAGAACTGGAAAGACAAGAACAAGGAAACAGGTTGGTGCACTCATTGTTGTTGTTGTTATTATTATTATTTTTTTACACACTGACTGGTCGAGTTGTGTTATTCTGGTCTTGTGGCTCTGATTCCCCACCAGCAAAAGCCATGAGCTGCAGTTTGAAACGATGCGTCTCTAACTGTGTGTGTGGGGGGGGGGGGGGGGGGGGGGACACAGCCTAGAGCTGTACTCACTCAAGAGAAACAAACAGAAGAAAACGGAGACAGGCTAAAGTTAAAACAATAAAAATACCCACAGGACTGCAGAGTAAGGCTTTTGTATTTACTGCCCCCTCCACTACCTGCGCACTCAACAAGCCTCTGCTGTTCTCATTTTGTTCTCTAAATTAGAAAGCTTACGAGGGAGAGTTGCTAAGCAGTTCAGGTGATGTCAGTAGTGGAATGTAATGAAATGATGCCCAGACATGGGACACGACTCCCCTGTAACAGCCCCTTCAGCACTCATACATGTGAGTGTAAAACTGTTCTTAACATTCAGTACACAGCTGAATTGTGCTGGAGTGCATTCAGCAGCTCGCTACACAGCGATGTGCGGGTTATCATGGCCGAATGTCGTCTTAAACATTCACGTGCTGTGAATTCACTGGAGGAAAATATATGTCCCTGTGCATATGCTCAATATGCTTCCTGCTCCGCAAAACTCTCATGGTAATAATAAGCAGTCACTGTCTTTCTTAGCACCTCTTGAGTCTTTTCACATTTTTTTGTTATTGTAGTTCAGGAGAGATACGCTGGTTTTGGTATTTTAATATTTATGGTATGAGTCATTCATGATGTAGTTGTGCGTGTTAAGTTTCAATGTCACTCTAATGAAACCCTATTTTTGTGTGTGTGTGTCTGTGTGTGTGTGTGTGTGTGTCTGTGTGTGTGAACAGGTTTCTAGTCACATCCAGGTTCTTGCCCGAAGAAAGTCCAGAGAGCTTCATGCTAAATTGAAGGTATACTGCTAGCCTGCATCTGTGGGGGTGGGGGTATATCTGTGGGGGTGGGGGTATATCTGTGGGGGTGGGGTATATCTGTGGGGGTGGGGGTATATCTGTGGGGGTGGGGGTATATCTGTGGGGGTGGGGTATATCTGTGGGGGTGGGGGTATATCTGTGGGGGTGGGGTATATCTGTGGGGGTGGGGGTATATCTGTGGGGGTGGGGGTATATCTGTGGGGGTGGGGTATATCTGTGGGGGTGGGGGTATATCTGTGGGGGTAGGGGTATATCTGTGGGGGGTGAGGGTATATCTGTGGGGGTGGGGTATATCTGTGGGGGTGGGGGTATATCTGTGGGGGTGGGGTATATCTGTGGGGGTGGGGGTATATCTGTGGGGGTAGGGGTATATCTGTGGGGGGTGAGGGTATATCTGTGGGGTGTGGGAGTGTATCTGTGGGGTGTGGGTGTGTTGGCCTCTGCTTAGCATGCGCTTGGCTGGACTCTTAACTTCTTTTCTCCTGCATGTTTGTCTGTCCCTCATTGGCTTCCTGTTCTCTGTGGAGGTGTGTTTGTTTTGGAGGGAGCCGGACTCTGCTGGGCATTGTAAGGAAACTCTCTCTGAAGCGTTCCGCATGGACGCTAGCCAGACATAGCCAAGGACAGGGACTGTTGAGTAGAGTCTGCTGTTTCAGCACTTCAGAAACTTCCTTGGAAACATCTGGATTTAGACGTTTATTCATTCATTCATTCATTCGTTTGTTTGTTTGTTCATTCGTTCTTTGGTTGTTTGTGCAGTTATCACCAGCAATTCTAAAACATTCCCTTCCACGCAGCTATAGGTGCTAAGCTCTCTTTGTACTTTATACATTAAGATTCATTAAGATATTTAGATAGTACATAACTGTTTTCTATGACATCCTTTGTCCGGATTATAACCTGCGTTAGATGATATTAGGAATGTGTTTGGAACAGTAATCCAATTCCAGCTTTGCTGTGTTTCAGTGCTGAGACACATGATAATGATATCAGTATGCTCATGTCACTATATATTAGCTTGCATTCGTTTGACAGTGAAAGCACAGGAAAGCAGTAATGCAGCCCGGAGCCAACAAGCTTGTGTTGGATACTGGTGCTCTTGGTGTTGCTGTAAGACCACACACAGTAAACTGTGTCAAATGTATCAGTATCCAGTGCTCACTTGTTAAACTCACTCAGACCAATTAAGCACCTCCAGTCCGGTTTCCCGTAGTTCAGAAATGTTTGAGCATTTTGTAGATAAACATTTCTGTATTTTAAAGCCTTTGGGTTACAGCATTTCCAAGTAACACAAGGCTGTGAGTGACAATTTACATGCTATTTGTAAACCAAAAAAAAAGCCTCAATTGGCACTTTAGTGGATCAACCAGACCAGCTAGTAGTGGTCTGGTAGTAGACTGCAGTGTTCATGAAGTAATTACATCCCTGTGGAATGACAAATAAATCAAAATGTAACCACTTTATAGTAATTGCATTACTTCTAAGTTGAATAGTAGGGTATTTGTTTTATGTAAATAAAAATTAAATTAAAATTAAACTTGCAGTTTAGATTTACTTTTAAAAATACAGGCCACCCAGTAGGAACTCAATACAAGAAAAGTCACCTTTCATTACTGTGGTTCAAATCTTTTTTTTTTCTTCAGTACTTTGGGAAAAAAAATAAAATAAAAGCTTTATTTTTGATGACAGACTCGATTCTTCTGCTGTTCTTCAGAGACTACTCTGTGGTAGATGGGCTGTGTTGCTCTACCTGTTATTTTAAAATACCCCACAGGGGATATGTTCGATTGAAGTCAGGCGACATACTTGGCCAGGCCTTAGTTTTCACTTTGTTCTTCTTTAGAAATTCTTGTGTGGTTTTGGCAGTGAGCCCTGGATCATTACCCTGCTGGATTATCCTCTTCTGCTGAGTTTCTGGTGACTGGCAGTCTTCTGTCAGAAAGGATTTTGGTACATCCACAGGTGTTCGTGGTACCATCTGTAATGTCCACTACACCTTCACACTTGTGCAGCCAAATATCAGCAACACCATCTCTCTGTTGTCCTCTCTTCTCATTACTGCACCTTTATGTTCAGTTATATTGTTTGCTCGTTTCATTAACCTCTGACTTGGAGACGCCTCCATCTCCTCTGACGCCTCCATCTCCTCTGACGCCTCCATCTCCTCTGACTCCTCCATCTCCTCTGACTCCTCCATCTCCTCTGACTCCTCCATCTCCTCTGACGCCTCCATCTCCTCTGACGCCTCCATCTCCTCTGACTCCTCCATCTCCTCTGACTCCTCCATCTCCTCTGACTCCTCCATCTCCTCTGACTCCTCCATCTCCTCCTCCATCTCCTCTGACGCCTCCATCTCCTCTAACTCCTCCATCTCCTCTGACTCCTCCATCTCCTCTGACTCCTCCATCTCCTCTGACGCCTCCATCTCCTCTGACGCCTCCATCTCCTCTGACTCCTCCATCTCCTCTGACTCCTCCATCTCCTCTGACGCCTCCATCTCCTCTGACGCCTCCATCTCCTCTGACGCCTCCATCTCCTCTGACTCCTCCATCTCCTCTGACTCCTCCATCTCCTCTGACTCCTCCATCTCCTCTGACTCCTCCATCTCCTCTGACGCCTCCATCTCCTCTGACTCCTCCATCTCCTCTGACTCCTCCATCTCCTCTGACGCCTCCATCTCCTCTGACTCCTCCATCTCCTCTGACTCCTCCATCTCCTCTGACTCCTCCATCTCCTCTGACTCCTCCATCTCCTCTGACGCCTCCATCTCCTCTGACGCCTCCATCTCCTCTGACGCCTCCATCTCCTCTGACGCCTCCATCTCCTCTGACGCCTCCATCTCCTCTGACTCCTCCATCTCCTCTGACGCCTCCATCTCCTCTGACTCCTCCATCTCCTCTGACTCCTCCATCTCCTCTCACGCCTCCATCTCCTCTGACTCCTCCATCTCCTCTGACTCCTCCATCTCCTCTGACTCCTCCATCTCCTCTGACTCCTCCATCTCCTCTGACTCCTCCATCTCCTCTGACTCCTCTTTTTTTGATATGTTCTTTCTTCTTCTTGGATTCCATCCATAAAGGCTGCCTTTGTCCTGCACCCTGTCTGAGTTGTCACAGAAGCTGAGTTCTTGCCCCTCTGTGCTTCCGATCTAAACCCTGCAAGTAGGATCCACCTGATGCATCATCTAACCAGCACAACATCACCACTTCCACCTGCACTGTGACTGTTCTGTACCTCCTGATTACTGCTGCAACTGGGGGGTTCTTGGCATACAACTGATGTTTAATTGGTGACGAATCTTCCTGTTTGTTTTTTCTCCTTGTGAAGAAAATCATAGTCAGATTTTCAACACCTTTATTTTTATTTATCTATCTGGACATGCATATAGACACAGCACTGAACAGCAGAACTTTCTTTGGACCTATGGGCTAACAGCTGTATGCAGGTTTTCCCACTTTTATTTAGCTTAGTTTCTATATTGGGGTCTGTATTTTCGATTTAGTTTTTGTAAAGAATTTATTTTTGATTGTGCATAACAGAAGGTACTCTGTCAACTAATGCAGTTAGAAGTTAGAAGTAATGCAGTTAGAGGTGACTGATTTCTTCTCCCTAACACTGTGCACCAAGACCTGTGGTGGTAAATGAAATGAGCTTCAGCAGCTTTGTAACTGCATGTCCGGGCATCATGGTTTAAATAAACCAACAGAACTGCGCTAACTCTGCATGATGACACTGTATTCACTCGCCAAGTACGATTTAGTTCAGTTCAATGTTACCTGACTCGCTCCGTCTTACAGGCTGAACTTCAACACTTCAGCTAATTTTTACGCATTCCATGAAAGTAATTACTTTAATGAATGTTCAGAATTGATGATGAATTGTCCGAGTTGTTCCCAGACCTGAGTGGCAATGCTCTCCTTACAATGCATGCCTGCTGATGTGTGAGTGAAACGTGTGGTTCTCCGCTCTGAAAGATGGCTGCACTAACGCTACTGGCTGGTTTGTTCTTTGAATGAGGAGATTGAGAAAGGAAGGATGCTCGAAGGAGACACTTTGTCCTTCCTTTGAAGACTTCATTACTGATGCTGTCTAAGAGAAAAGAATTTGCTTTCAGGGTTTCTTTTTCTCCCCTTCATCCTCGTCTTTATCTGACGTGTATGGCACACCGTTACCTTGGGCAGTCATCTCTGCACGGCCTTCTCTAATGTCTTATTAAAGAGGAAGTGTTGTACCTCACTCCGGAATGATCTCCAGATCTCAGCCTAGCTCTAGGAGGATCTCAGCACTGCATGGTTGTAGCCCACACCAGACTCCGAGCTAAGAGTCCAGCAGGAGTTTGACAGAGAGGGAAAAGGAGAGATCACACCTGTCTCTTCCTTCACCTTCATCTCTTAATCTTGCGAGTGTGTTTTGCTCCTCGTCACATTCAAGTGTTTGGGGTTTTTTTTTGTTTTGTTTTGTTTTTTTTTTTTTTGCTGGGGTGTATGCACTGGAAAAGAACCTGCTTAACACCTTTTAAAGTGGAAACATTTTTAAATGTTCAGATACTGTCTGATTTTTGGCAGAAATGCTGTAGCAGTGAAATCCTCTGGGCTTATTTTGGCATGAGGGATGCTGGTTATTCTTTCATGAGGGCAGTCTAACTGAAATGAGTGCACTCTGTTTGTGTGCAGGTCACTAATCTGGTGAGTACTCGTCCCCGCACCAGCTTCTTGCTTTGCTGTCCGGTGCGTGGCATGGCTGTGTAGGGCCCGTCCCCATACACCATGATTGACAGCCGTGTCCGTCGTGCTGGCGCCCCCCCCCCCCACGATGTGCCGGTTCTGTCATGCAGTGGCCTAAGACTTCAGTTGTTTCATGGGAAATCCTCCAAAACAAACAATAGATCAAAGATCAAATAATAATTCAATAATTCAAAGATCAATAATAAAAATCTATAGACTAATATTTTGACTTAATGTGTCATATTTGCAATGACGTACACAAGGCTCCCTAACATGCTCTCCCTCACACCACACACCTAGCACTGAACACACCACACACCTAGCACTGAACACACCACACACACCGTCCCTCACACCACACACCTAGCACTGAACACACCACACACCTAGCACTGAACACACCACACACCTAGCACTGAACACACCACACACACCGTCCCTCACACCACACACACATAGCACTGAACACACCACACACACCATCCCTCACACCACACACACCTAGCACTGAACACACCACACACACCGTCCCTCACACCACACACCTAGCACTGAACACATCACACACACCTAGCACTGAACACACCATGGCCGCACTGCGCTGCACGTGTGCGATGGTGCATGCTTGACTAACTGCTGCTGTGTTTTTCTTATCTGCTTAGACACACACACACACACACACACACACACACACATACACGGCACCCACAACCAACATGGCACAAAGTATGTGGACACCTGACCATCACATCTGTGAGTTAGTTCCAAAACTGTAGACACTAATACGGAGATGCCCGTCTCCTCTGCAGTCTTTGGTGTGGGTCTGTGTCCTTGCACTGAGCCTTTGTGAAGCCTGGCATTGATGTTGGACAAGAAGGCCTTGCTCACAATTAACATTCCAATTTATTCCAAAGGTGTTCACAGACGTTGAGGTCATGGTGCTGGGGTTTGTCTGCACCAACCCCATGGCTTTATAGACCACTCTTTGTGTACAGGGACAGAGTCACACCGGATCAGGAAGGGACGTTCTCCACACCGTTACCACAAAGGTGGCAGTGTAAAATTGTGTGAAATGTCTTTGTGTGCTGTGACATTGACATTAGCCTTCACTGGAACTAGAGGGCGTCAGCCAAACCCTGAAGAACAGCCCCAGACCTCCGTCCTCCCCCACCAGACTTCACAGATGGCACCGTGTGTTCCAGTAGCCAGGGTTCTCCTGATGTCATCAAACTGTCAGATAGTGAAGCGTGATTTCCGAGAACATCTCGGAGATCCGATCAGTCTTCCCATACAGTCGGGAGGAGGGAGAAATCTCAGAATGTTTCCATATTTTCCTACATTTTCCTATTTTGTTGTAAGCTGTCTCCTTTTTGTCTGTTTAGCTGAGCTGACTGTATGACCACTTCCTGCTTCTGCATGCAACGTGTGTGTGCTGCTGTTATTGGTGTTTGCTGCATCCCTCACGGCACACACACACACACACACACACACGCGCGCGCGCTAAAACCTTTATTCCGTGTCATTGAAGGATCAAAGCGTGAAGGACAAAGCTCTGAAGAGCATGGCCGGCATGTCTTCTGCTCAGATCGTCTCTGCCACGGCCATCCACAACAAGCTGGGACTGGCAGGCCTCCCGCAGTCCGGCTTCCCCGGGGCAGCAGGGGTGAGTGGCGCCCCCTACAGACACCCTACGGACACACAACACCCGGCAGGCTCCGCTCTCTGTAACCGCCGCATCATGGCGTGGCTTTTAGAATGTAAACGGTGTGCTGAGACCACGCTGTGTGTTGTAACCTGGAGAGTTTCTGGCCTGAAATACAGAAGCAGTTGCATGGAGCTTTTCTGCTCAAACCGGAGGTCCGGATTACAGAGGCATTTGTGCTGGGAGCAAGTAGACGTTCTGCTGCTGTATGTTCTGACTGTTGGTTTTGTTTTGTTCCGGTTCCAGTTCTGGCAGTTGTCGACAGGACACCCTGGATCCTCACAAGAGTGAGTAAAGTTCAGCTCCTCACGGCAGCGCCAGCACTGGGTCTCGTTTCAACATACTTACAGTGGATCATCACGCCGCCGTTCAGCCGCCAGGGCCCAGTCACCTGCCAGTATTGGGACCTGTGCTGTTTCTGCAGTCTCGTCCTGAGGATTAAAGTGTTAGGAACACTCTGTCTAAAGGGCCCAGAAACCATACTAAACCCAATCCTGAACTAAACCATACTAAACCCAATCCTGAACTAAACCATACTAAACCCAATCCTGAACTAAATAGCGTTTACAAATCTTCACTGAAAGTGTAATTTGGTCTAAGTCAACTGAATTTTCCCTTCGTGTAAACACAGGACTGTGGTAAATCTAATGGAATGGAGTACTGACATGAGTACTGACATGAGCACTGACATGAGCTGTAATGGTGTGTTTCCTCAGCATTAAGCCATTCCCACAGCAGGCCTACCCCGTGCAGACGGCTACGGCTCTGTCAGGTACCAGACCGCTGTTTACATTCAGTGTTATCCTTGCGTGCCATTTATGCAGAGAAGTGATATGCACTCAGAATGATGTGTGCTTATGTGTATGTCTGTGTGTATGCCTGTGTATGCCTGTGTGTGTGTGTGTGTGTGTGTGTGTGTGTGTGTGTGTGTGTGTGTGTGTGTGTGTGTGTGTGTGTGTGTGTGTGTGTGTGTGTGTGTGTGTGTTAGGTTATGATCCTGCATCTGCCCCTGTAGCTAGTCCTCCAGCCTGGCAGGGTCGCTCTATTGGCACAACCAAACTACGGCTGGTAGAGTTCTCATCATTCCAGGAGCTGCAGAGAGACCCAGAATCTGTGAGTTCTCTCTCACTCACACACACACACACACACACACACACACACACACACACACACACACACACACACACACACACACACACCCGGTGCCACAGAACACAGAGGTGTCCAATTATGGTCCTGGAGGACTGCTGCAGCTTTGTGTGCTTCCTACATTTAACACTCCAAATGTTATTTTCTAAGCCCTCTATGGGGGGGTTATGGGAAAACACCAAACCTCCAGACTGGAGGTGGAGAAACTGCAGAAAACACCTTCCGCTACATCTGCTCCCCGAGCATCCAGCACCACCCGTCACACCTCTGTCTCGTGCGCTCTCACGACGGCCCACAGCTCGAGGCCGGGGCACCTAGCTGCCTCCCAGCCCTGCCTCATGTCAGATGTGCCCCAGCCTGCCCCGCTCCAGCTGGAGTGAGAGAAGCGTGTGCCGGCACCGTTCCCTCCACGTCCTGGAGACCTGAGCGATCTGTCACTGTTAGACGTGTGAAAGGCTTCTCTCTCTGATCCTGCGGGACAGTGGCTATTAATTCCTCTATTCACGACCGACACCAGATGACTGGGCTTCCTGCCTCAGCTGTCATGCAACAAAACGTTTTGGTCTGGGTGCGGAGCGTTTGCGGATAAGGAGTATGATTTGCTGAACGCCTCTTAACTCCAGCCATGTTCAGACGCACATTTTGATCTGCTATATCTCACGCAGTTTATCAGGAGACGTTAGCTTGCACCAACACATCAGTCTGGATAGTTAAAGAATCCTGCCTGTCTGCGGCTTCGGTGAGCGGCCCGCCGTGCTCAGCAGGACATGACAGCAGGGCAAACAGGAGTTTCTCCTGGTCTGATAGCAGTCCATCTCCACAGTTCAACAAGCATCTCTTCGTCCACATCGGCCAGACGAGCCACTCGTACAGCGAGCCGCTGCTGGAGGCGGTGGACATCCGTCAGATCTACGACAAGTTCCCCGAGAAGAAGGGCGGCCTGAAGGAGCTGTTTGGGAAGGGGCCCCAGAACGCCTTCTTTCTCGTGAAGTTCTGGGTGAGTCTGCCTTTCAGTGGGCTAACTGGAGACATTTGATTACAGAATGAATGGTATGAGAGTTGTGTCTAACTGTGGCACAACAGTGTAACTGTGCTGTAGCTGTGGTGCAGTAGTAGAGTAAAAGTGTTACCTATTGAGCTGTTACAACAGTGTAACTGCTGTAGAAGTGATGCAGTAGAAAAAGTGTTACCTATTGAGCTGTTACAACAGTGTAACTGTGCTGTAGCTGTGGTGCAGTAGTAGAGTAAAAATGTTACCTATTGAGCTGTTACAACAGTGTAACTGTGCTGTAGCTGTGGTGCAGTAGTAGAGTAAAAGTGTTACCTATTGAGCTGTTACAACAGTGTAACTGTGCTGTAGAAGTGATGCAGTAGTAAAAGTGTTACATATTGAGCTGCTACAACAGTAATTGTGTTGTAAAAGTGTTACCTATTGAGCTGTTACAACAGTGACAGGAAGTGAGATCACACTGTTGTAGTAGGGGTGGTGGCGGCGGGAGTCTCAGCAGGATGGAGCGTGTGCGTGTTCCTGGACTCTGAGTTGGGTGGAGCGTGTGTCCTAGGCACTGTGAGCTGCCGCGGGGCTCTGGGGCTCTGGCGGCTGATGTGTGTACAACAGTGGGATCCGTACGGTGCAGCCCCCCTGCTGCAGGCCAGAGAGAGCTTTTGTTTAAACACCTGCCTCTCTGGGCCACAGGTGCTGTTGATCAGGGATCCAGAGAGCAACACACACACACACACACACATACAAACTCACACACTCTCGCTCTCTCTCTCTCTCTCTCTCTCTCTCTCTCTCTCTCTCTCTCTCTCTCTCTCTCTCTCTCTCTTTCTCTCACTCACTCACACTCTCACACTCACTCTCTTTCTCTCACACACACTAACTTTCACTCTTTCTCACACATTCTCTTTCACTCTCTCACATCTCTCATACACACACACACACACACACACACACACACAAACACACACACACAGTCTCTCTCTCCCTCCTCTATTTCTCTTTCCCTGCTCTTTATCACTGCTCCCACCATTTCTCTGCCATTCCATCCATCCATTTCTGTTGTTCAGCGTCCCTCTGGTGCCCCTCTCTGGAGGTTTGCACTCATTACCAGAGCAGATGGTGACCAGTAGTTCTGGGTTTAAAGCTTGGTGTTCATAGGAGTGTCTTTACTGAGAGGAGTTTGTGGTTTGAATTGACATGGTTCCTCTACCCAGTTTGTGTTGGCCCATAGTAGAATGTGTGAGTGTTTTTGTGTGTGTGTGTGTGTGTGTGTGTGTGTGTGGGAGAGGCAGAGATGGATGTAGTTTCTCATGCAGCAGAAATACTTTAATACAAAGCATAGTGACTGATAAATGTGTTTTCAAGATATGTCTCAAGATAAACTTTTTTTAGTTAAGGTTTTAATTTCCTCAAGTTTTTTCTTTGCATGGTTTTAGAATATTATTTTTTCTTGCCTTGCCTCTGGAAAGATTTAGACTATGTTTGTTTGAACCCATTATTCTTGTTTTTAGAGTCCGTTGTGTGTGTGTTTCCCAGCTGCCTGGGAGAGGGGCAGAGGGCCCTGTCTCAATCTGAGATGTCTGTCTGACTCCTGTCTGCACAGGCTGACCTGAACTGCAGCGTCCAGGAGGACTCGGGGGCTTTTTACGGGGTGACCAGCCAGTACGAGAGTCCTGACAACATGACCATCACCTGCTCCACCAAGGTGTGCTCCTTCGGTAAGCAGGTGGTGGAGAAAGTGGAGGTGAGAATCATCCACCCATCATCCCACAGCTGCACCATCACCAGAGTCACTCAGAGAGGTGTTACTATACCATTAAGAGTCTAAGACTCCCAACAGCACCTCCATCTACCTCCATCTGTAGCACCACCACCAGGGTCAAGAGAGTCTGCCCAGTGCACGAGTGTTTAATCCATAAGCCTGACTTCAGTGATGGCCTCTCTGGCTAACAGCAACATGTTCTTGTGGTTGTTCCCCACCCACCCTTGTGGCCCAAACCTCCACCCCCCACCCCACCTACCCCCACCCCTCTGCAGACGGAGTACGCTCGCTTTGAGAATGGACGTTTTGTCTACAAGATCAGCCGCTCGCCCATGTGCGAGTACATGATCAACTTCATCCACAAGCTCAAGCACCTGCCTGAGAAGTACATGATGAACAGTGTGCTGGAGAACTTCACCATCCTGCTCGTACGCATCCTGCCCAACACACACACACACACACACACACACACACCTTCCTGCTCGTACGCATCCTACCCAACACACACACACACACCTTCCTGCTCGTACGCATCCTGCCCAACACACACACACCTTCCTGCTCATACGCATCCTGCCCAACACACACACACACACACACACACACACACACACACCTTCCTGCTCGTACGCATCCTGCCCAACACACACACACACACCTTCCTGCTCGTACGCATCCTGCCCAACACACACACACACACACACACACACCTTCCTGCTCGTACGCATCCTGCCCAACACACACACACACACACACACCATCCTGCTCGTACGCTCCACCCCAACACACACACACATTCAAACTGGGAGTGAAATACCAGTTTCCAGAGAGAAACTGAGGTCCTTCATCAGCTGTGCTTTTAATTCACAAGTGTTTCTGAATTTAGAGGAGGAACCAGTTTATATATGAAAAAGTAGATGTTTAATCACAACATTAATTCCATGACTTTCTACAGCCCCATGAGTAGAGATCAGTTCTTTTCCTTTGAATTTCCTAATTACATTGCTGCAATAGCAAACAGATATGTCATTCATAAAATGAGTGCATTAGTATTAAAATGCCTTGCCACTGGAAATGACATATCCTGACGTATAAATGACTTAATCATTATTGTCCAAATGTATTCAACAAACCCATAGGCAAGTCTTCTCTTGGTTTCTCTAATATGAAGCTGATTAGATCTCTTGCAGGAAGTGCAGTAGACCACTCCCACACTTCTGTATGAGGATGAATGAGCGATGACAGTTGGTCCTTTTGTGCCAGTTATTTTAGTGGCTGTGTTAATACATTTACATGTAGCACATCTAGATCGGTTGCAGTCTACAGTAGCACAGCTAATATCTGAATGAAATACATATTCCTTTATTTTATATATTGCTGTGTGTGAATTTGAGTGTGTGTGTCATTCTCTCTCTCCCTCTCTCTCTCTCTCTCCTCTACATCCTTCAGGTGGTTACAAACAGAGAGACCCAGGAGACGCTGCTGTGCATGGCGTGTGTGTTTGAAGTGTCGAACAGCGAACACGGTGCCCAGCATCACATCTACAGACTGGTCAAAGAATGAAAGAATGAGATGCCTTCTCCGTCCGTCTCCCCTTCGCACACACACACACACACACACACACACACACACACCCCTCACCACCACCCTGCCGTCAGAGACAGCCAGAGACGTCCGTCCCGTGTCCAGGATGTCTGGCCGAGGCGTGTGCTGCTCTTCCCAGGGTCTGGGACATGGCCCTCCTCCAAGTGTCTTTGAACTGACCCAGTGACAAACTCAACCCGAAGTGGCTGTGCCTCTGTGATACACACACACACACACCCAGCGTTCTTCAGTCACCTCTGGGTGGGAGCTGGTATAATTGACTCCATCAAGCTTTTCCCTTTTGTCTGAATCTACCTGGGTGTGACATGATAAAATATAGGTACGGTTTTGATACTTTTTAATCCAATTTAACACTGTTTTTGTTTGGTTTTTTTTTTTGTTTGGTTTTCTTATCACTGAAGACTTGTTTATATAAACATGTATTTCATAGAACAGAAAGTTCCCCTGTTGCAACTTGTTATAAAAGGAAAAAATATAACAAACACTATTTGTTACCTTAACTTTTTTTTAGACATGTTTACTGATTTATTAGTGAGTGGAAGTATAACCTGAAAATGTAAGTACTGTTTTATAGCACATGGAAACACAGGCGTCCTCAAGAACTGAAACACCAGAACACTGTTGTACTCAGCTGCCGGATGAGCGTTTAAAAATCAGTTTGAAACACTAGTTTGAAAAAGCACATGAGGGTTTTTTTTTCATGTTGTAAGTAAGGAAGTCAGGAATGTTGTTCAGATCACCCCAGCACCATGCTTTGGAAACCTCTACTTCACCGGACCTGGGCATCATGGGACCCAGCCGTCAGCAGGCCGTTGTGGGTGTGTCTTGTTTTCTTGTAGGTGTGTCTTTCTGTCCTTGGGGTCTTCTGGCCACTGAGGGCGTGTCCTCTTGCCACTCCTGGCTGGGTGTACAGAGGAGCAGGAGGGGAGTGATGTTTGTGCTCCTGGTCTCCTGTGTTGCATGGTGGGCCGCGGGACCTGCGGGACTCCAGCACATTTATCTGTGTTTGCCCTTTACATATCAGGTTTCATCTGTTTACTGTTTTCCCTTCAAAGCTGTGAACATTTTTTCTTAATGTTACATACCCATGATCCTGGTTGGAAATACACACAGCAACATAGCCAAAGCAATCGAGTCTGTGGTGCCTTAGACTTTGCTGTACTGCATAATCTTGGTTTGTTTATCTCTGCTCTGGGAAGGAATATATAAAGATTATACAAATCACATCTTGTTTTAGGACATTTTGACAGATACATAATATCTTCACCAGGCCGAGTAATGCGCAGTGTGTCAATAATGCTGCTTTTTCTGTAGTACACCAAAAATACTGTAACGTGTCAGTTCGGTGCAGGTCACTCGTCCTGTTACACACTCGTGCTGCGCCGTACAGAAGTGCCTTTGGTATGGGCCTTTCCAACTCGCCCCAGAACGGGGAGCGAGTTCCAGCGCTGACGCCACCACAATGCCTACGTCTACACCGCTAACGTCACACGCCGGACACGCAGGGGACTGTTACGGTCAGCCTCACTGCACCGACACAGCAGAACGTGAATGTTGTGCGTGGTACGGTGTTTTTCAAAGGTGGAATGATTCCAAGTGTCAGATTTTTCGTAACGTCACAGGGGTTGTGTTTGATGACGACCTCTGTGGGAAGCAGCTGGGTCCTGCTTCATGCTGGTGTGAAGGAGGGTGTTGTGCACAAAGATGATACAGTAATCATTCTCTCATCATGGCTGTCAGCTCAGTAGCACTCAGCACACCATCATTCTGAGGTGTAATGTCTTGTTTGCTGTAGATTCTGTTATAAATTGGTTACAGCAGTTCTTTTTTTTAACAACAAACGAAGTAGTTTGGTGTCCTTAACAGAAGACCCTGTATTAACCGTATGCTCAATCACAGAAGACCCTGTATTAACCGTATGCTCAATCTTGCCAGTTTGTGAACAGTTTGTTTTCATTCGTTTTTACACACAGACTCCCTCATCTTTGTTCCAAACTCTTAGTGCCCTGATGGCTTTGGCTCCAGCACGTGACTTTCAGATGCATGTGCACGTGTACACACACACACACACACACACACACACACACACACACAGTTGCCCTGTGTGTAGAATGTTGTCTGTTCTGCTTTGCCAAGTAACATTCATCTGTGGCAAGTGTGAGAGAGAAGAAACCAACTACACTTGAAAGCCCATTGGAGCCCAGTGACCAACACCCAAACCACCACCACCCCTACTGCTTCACCCAAACCACCATCACTCCTACTCCTAAATTTAGCCAGAGCACTATAGCCATCAGAGTACTACTGAAAAACGCTTATCTGAGCTGTTTTGCAGGGGAAGTGCATGTTCACTGATCTGATGATTTTGATACAAGGTTGGGTTTACTAGCTTTTCTTCACATACACCAGAAAGAGGATTCATCATACATCTGCTCTGATGCAGACACCAGCATGGGTTTCTCTGCTTCAGTGTGTGTGTGTTGGGTTGAGTTCTTGTTTTTTTGTTCAGGGGGTCGATGTAGAACTGTACAGTTGTTGTATTTTTTCCTTTTAAGATGAGGGGAAGGCACAAAGAAAATAAAAATGCTACTTTTGCCGTATGTGTCTGGTACCACAAATGGTTATTTTGGCTCTGTAACGTTTTCTCTTGAATAAAAAATAATTTTGAAATTTTTGAACTTTTTGTATATTTTGGGGATTTCTGTCTTTTTATGGAAGCTAATATACACTGGCCTACACAGCAAATTCTGTCACATGAATTAATACAGCAAAAACATTACAATTTTACAAACAAAATCACATTCTGTCTACATTCTGTCTATATTGTTGTTGTTGTCATGGTGACCGGTGTCGGCCAGAGGAGGATGGGTTCCCCCCCTGAGTCTTGGTTCCTCTCAAGGTTTCTTCCTCATGCAAAAAACTAGGGAGTTTTTCCTTGCCACTGTCGCCTTTGGCTTGCTCACTGGGGGCTAGGACTCGGCACTTGTAAAGCTGCTTTGTGACAACAACTGTTGTAAAAAGCGCTATATAAATAAAATTTGATTGATTGATTGATTGACATTCCATTATTACCCCTAAACACCTAAGAAGATTTTTCACCAATATATGAAGCGGTACAAAAATGTTAACATTTCTTCATCTTGAGTTGAAAAATGTATACGCATTAATACAGCAAAAACATCAATTTTACAAAGAAAATCACATTTCATTTTTGCACCTAAAAACTATATCCTTATGTAATGAAGGTGTTATCATGCACCTAGGCATGCAGACATTTGTGAAAGAATGGGCTCTCAGCTGTACTATAAGAAAATGGAAGTGTTTGGGACGACAGCAACTCAGCCACAAAGTGGTAGACTACGTAAACTGACAGAGCGGGGTCAGCAGATGCTGAAGTGCATAGTGCGAAGAGGTCGCCCACTTTCTGCAGGGTTAATCACTACAGACATCCAAACTTCATGTGGCACTTCAGTTTAGCTCAAGAACAGTGTGCAGAGTGCTTCACTGAATTGGTTTCCATAGTCGAGCAGCTGCATCCAAGCCATACACCACTACATCACTAAGTGCAACACAAAGCACTGGATGCAGTGGTGTAAAGCACACCACCACTGGACTCTAGAGCAGTAGAGGCGTGTTCTCTGGAGTGACGAATCACGCTTCTCCATCTGGGAATCTGATGGACGAGTCTGGGTTGGGTGGTTGCCAGGAGAACGGTACTTGTCTGACTGCATTGTGCCGAGTGTAAACTTTGGTGGAGGGAGATTATGGTGTGGGGTTGTTTTTCAGGAGCTGGGCTTGGCCCCTTAGTTCCAGTGAAAGGAACTCTGAATGCTTCAGCACACAGACATTTTGGACAATTCCATGCTCACAACTTTGTGAGAACAGTTTGGAGCTGGCCCCTTCCTCTTCCACCATAACGTCATAAAGACATGGATGACAGAGTCTGGTGTGGATTAACTTGACTGGCCTGCACAGAGTCCTGACCTCAACACCTTTGGGATGAATTAGAGCGGAGACTGAGAGCCAGGCCTTCTCGTCCAACATCAGTATGTCACCTCACAAATGCGCTTTTGGAAGAATGGTCAAAAATCCCAATCAACACACTCCTAAACCTTGTGGACAGCCTTCCCAGAAGAGTTGAAGCTGTTCTAGCTGCAAAGGGTGGACCAACGCCATATTGAACCCTATGGATTAGGAATGGGATGTCACATAAGCTCAAATGTGAGTCAGAGAAGGTGAGCAAATACTTTTGGCAATATAGTGTACATTTACATCATATGCACTAGTACATTGCTAGTACATATATTACTAGATAAAAAAGACGGGTTCTAACATGTTCCAAGTTTTCAACTTATGTGTTACGACGAAACACCACCACAAGATGGCAGTATATTTTAAAAAATGACTATCCTGCGCTGTTGCGTTTATGAAAGCACAACATATCTGTTTGTATATTAAAAACTTTAAATGGGGCAAAACAGAGACTCACGTTAGATAAAGTTATTTTCGTACATCACAAAAAATAATCAAAGCAAATGTCACCAGTAATGTGAACAATAAAAGACTGAAAAACTGACACTAGAGTTTTTACCTGTAGTGTGTTCACTCGTAGGAAGCGCCTGAAATTCACAATACAAATTTTAACATTTTTGAACTAGCGGCAAGAAGAAAATGTGGGTAATTTATAAGCGATCATAAAAACACCCCGAATCTTCCCAAACCTTGACGTAGGCCAATAGGGATAGTGAAGAAACTTTAGTGTGATGTGATGCAGAGAGCGGGCTGGGCGGCGCTTGGGTGGGGGACACGGTTGTAGTTAGTGAACCTTCTGCTGAGAGACACGCTGCTCAGATGCCGAGAGGGAAACTAACCAGTCTTGTCGCCCGCTGGCTTTGGTTTACTTTCACACTGGAACTTTTTCTCAAGATGGTCTGGAGTTTGACGAGGCCAACGTAAAATAATCGCGCCTATACCAGGATGTGAGTTTAAAATGAGTCGCTCACAGGATAAAACGTACATTCCTGAGATGGAGAAACCACTGGTTTCCTTAGTCAGAATGGAACCGGAGGATTGTAAAATCTCCGTTTGGGTTTGCCGGGAGGAGAAGCTTGTGTCGGGACTGACGAAGCGCACCACATGTGCAGATGTTGTGAAGGTCCTGCTTGAAGACCAGAGCTTCCAGCAGGGCGCAGGTGCGGCTACGTTCACTGGTTCTCCGATGTCGTACTGTATTGTGGAAAAATGGAGAGGTTTCGAGAGGATTTTGCCAAATAAAACTAAAATACTTCGTCTTTGGAGTGCCTGGGGCCACGAACAGGAGAATGTACGGTTCGTGTTAGTTAAAAACGAGGCGTCGTTGCCGAACAACGGGCCGCGGACCGCGGAGGCGCGAGTGGTGCTTAGCAAGGAGAGTCAGTGCGCGCTGAAAGGCGCCACAAAGTCCAACATGACATTTTCTCATGAGAAACAGCGTCGAATTGTGAGAAAAGCTTTCAGAAAGTTGGAGAAAATCAACAAAAAGAAAGAAGAGCCCGTGTCGAAGGATAAAACTACCGCGGAAAAAATGGAAACCCTTGTGCATCTGGTCATTTCGCAAGACCACACCATCCGTCAGCAGGTCCAGCGGATCAGAGACCTGGACGGTGAAATCGAGCGGTGTGAATCCAAGGTTCACTTGGACAGGATGAAGAGACATGGCGTCAACTACGTGCAGGACACTTATTTAGTGGACCATGGTTCGGATACGGATTCGACCGCGGAGCGGGATGCGCCGTGTTCCGGCGAGGCGCTGGTAAAGTTTGAGGAGTATTCTGCGATGTGTGAGGAGTTTCTTCAACTTCAGGAGGAGATTGATGAACGGGAGGCTCTGCTGGAAAGTCTGACGAGCGAGATTCAAGAGGAGCTCAATCACAGGTGGATGAGGAGGCGACAGGAGGAGATCTCGAATAAAGACACTGAAAGTGCTGAAGGAGAGACCACGGCAGAGTCCGGGTCCACGGAACCCGTCGCCTCCGCACCTCAGACGGAACGCCAGACAGAAAACGAACCGCAGTTGGAAGAGGAGCAGATTAAAACGCAACTGGATACGAGTTTGTATATTGGGCTTCGTCTGAACACGGATTTAGAGACCGTTAAAAGCGACCTGGACATGAGCCGGGAGATATGGGAGGCGAAAGAGAGGGAGCTGAAGGATTTGCTTGAGAAGATGGACCATTTGAGCGTAGAGGAGCTTCCTGACACCACACAAGAGTCTCCTGAGGTAAAAGACGTCGGGTGGGTGGAACAAGCGAGAGGACTTTCAAAAACCAGCAGCACCAACGACGACGATTCGGACACGGGATTAAGCTCAATGCACAGCCAGGACTCAGATAACACACCTGTGTGCGAGTCACTCGTGTGATAAAAGTGGACAAATAGTGGTCGGAACTCAGGGAGTATGGATCTAAATAAATGAGAAGAATGTATTATATCTTCAAGGAGAGAATATGGTGAAAAAAATGTTAAATCGTTAACATAGAGTTCCCTTAGTTAAACCACAGGAATGTCCAACTCATGCTACTTACGAAATAGTTAGACATTAACCCATGTGTATAAGATCATGTCCAGTGTTGCTAGACCTACGTTGTAAATATTCCTGTAAATATTTATGTACATAGCCTACAGAGAAACTGGGTCTTTCGCGAATCATGCTCATGTTATAGGCATATATTCAGCGAATTATGCGTATTTATTGTAAACATTAAGAAAACAAAAAAACGACTGCACTGTGTCGCAGGAATCACAATGACTTTAATATCAGTTGTGTCATCTTGCCATGTGGAATTAAAATGACATTCACGAAACTATACGTGTAAAAAAGGGGAAGTGGCTGTTTTTTGCTGCGTGGTTTTGGGATGGCATATGATAATTTATATCATATGTGCGGAAAACATTTCAGTGTCTTGTTCACTCGTAACTTTTAAGCGGCGATGCGTGAAGTCATGTATAGTGAATAATTGTAAAAGTACACGAGAGGACGCCTTGTGCTTTTTCAAAGAATTCGTATTCCAATGAACCAGACACATACAAGAGTGCGGCTGACTGATTTCCTCGATCCTTTAATGCCCTCTCATTTTCTTGTCATGGACTTAGGCGAACAAAAACATCGATATTGTTTCTATTTTTAGAGACACATAGCTCTTATTTCTAAATGAGTCTCTTTAAAAAACACATTGAAGCTCTAACAGTTGCCAAAGCTACCAAAGCTTGTACACATCTGATACAATCTGGCTCCAATTTGGACAATGTCATCCAAAGCGTTAATTCTGTTAAGAATCAGAGAAGTTGATTAATGAGCTGATGTTAGCTGAGCTCTGCTAGCTCTTACAGGTCGCCAACCATATTAACATTTTCAGCAAGTACACTTATAAATGTTCTTCTATGCCAGTGGCCTCTGTGCACATTTTTATGGGCCATTTTTTGTAGCCCAAACCAGGAAGCTGCTTCTGCTGCCTCAGCCCTTCAGATTAGCAACTTCACCAGAACACACGTCAGCATCCTGCAATTCTGCAGCACAAAGCCGGCAGGAACATTTATAGAAAACACCACAGACAGCTGAGCGATTCTGTCAGTGAGGATTCCCCAGTGAGCGTCAAATGGACATGAATGGAAACCATTTAGCCCTGAGAGAAAAGACGTCACCAAGTCAAGGGAGTGGGAGCTGCGGGTTATACACACGCACATACAGCGTCAGGCTGGTTCTGAAGAGGAGAGGAATAGTATATAAACAAGCGCCTGTGGTAGCCAAGCAACTTGAAGATGAACTGTCTGACCTAGGGTCAGTTCCAGTGGCTGAAATCATCATACGCACAACAAGGCATTTGATTAGAAAGCAGCTGGCACCGAGTTGATATAGAGGAGTGGGGTAACAATGGGGCAAGAGCTCTATGTTGTACCAATAAGAATCCTTGGGCAAGACTCCTAACACTACACTCGCTCATGTCTGGTACGTGACAAAGTTGATCTGGATAAGCGTGTCTGGCAAATGTGTAAACTATAATCGTACCATGTGCTTTAACTAACTAGTATGCTAATGTGGTCATCTGGAGTGTGTTTGGGAGGAAGGTGCATTCACGATAGGGGTGTAGCACTTGTTTTATGTCCAAGGCAGACATGGAGCCTCCCACTTACTTACAGATACTGAGGCTGTTGGTATTAAGGTTTCCTGCTTCTGGGAGAGGAAAAGGCAGAGCAGGTGATGGTGATGCGTGGAGGCTCTGTCTACCACGCTCATAGAAGCACACACACAACAGGACAACAAACTGTTAAACAGTGAAGTGTGCTTAGTCTAAATACCTACTGATGAATTCTACTAGCAAACAAGGAAATAAAGCGGGTACTACGCCTAACAGATCAGAGACCAAATCCCATCTGCTGGAACACAGAATCTGTTGCAGCTTGAAGCTGTGTCAATTGTCACTTTATTATGATTCTGTCACCCAAATAATATACATTCAATACGGGATCCTGTAAAAAATGCCATTTGGCTATTTACAAATCTACGTCTGTCCTACAGTTTCTCTTCAAGCGTCAGGGCCACTTTAACTCATCTGATTATTCAATGGTATGAATCAAATGTTGAATGTATTAGATTAGGGTTGGTACTAAACTCTGCTGGGTGGTAGATTTCCAGGACCAGAGAGATTTCCAGGGTACAGTCCATCAACACACCTGTGAACTGTAGTCCATCAACACACCTGTGAACTGTAGTCCATCAACACACCTGTGAACTGTAGTCCATCAACACACCTGTGAACTGTAGTCCATCAACACACACTTGTGAACTGTAGTCCATCAACACACACTTGTGAACTGTAGTCCATCAACACACACTTGTGAACTGTAGTCCATCAACACACACCTGTGAACTGTAGTCCATCAACACACACCTGTGAACTGTAGTCCATCAACACACACTTGTGAACTGTAGTCCATCAACACACCTGTGAATTGTAGTCCATCAACACACCTGTGAACTGTAGTCCATCAACACTGGGTCTTTCGCGAATCATGCTCATGTTATAGGCATATTTTCAGCGAATTATGCGTATTTATTGTAAATCTCAACAACACACACCTGTGAACTGTAGCCCGTTAACACACACCTGTGAACTGTAGCCCATTAACACACACCTGTGAACTGTAGTCCATTAACACACACCTATGAACTGTAGCCCATTAACACACACCTGTGAACTGTAGCCCATCCCCTGCACACCTGTGAACTGTAGCTCAACAACACACCTGTGAACTGTATCTCAACACACCTGTGAACTGTAGCCAATCAATACACACCTGTGAACTGTAGCTCAGCAACACATCTGTGAACTGTAGCCCATCAACACACACCTGTGAACAGCAGCTCAACAACACACCTGTGAACTGTAGCTCAACAACACACACCTGTGAACATTAACACACACTTATAAGGCAGTTGTGTGTAACAGTGGCCAGTGGATGCAGGTCGTCTAACTGTTACTAATAAAGATGACAGTGAGCAAACAGTATTTTGTACAAACATATATAATTTATTACCAAAACTGCATGTGTTTACATTTGGGTGTATTTGCAGGGCTAGAGAGTTGGAAATAGTTAGCTTTTCTATAAACTGTCCATATTTAGCTTTAGAAGGAATCTCTATAATTGCAATAACATTTACCAACCTCAGTCAGCACGCATTCATTACAGTCTTACTATACAATTTTTAGCAACTGTGATCAAAGACGCATCACTCAGAAAGCCTTTTTAAGTACTTAAAAGATTCTGCATATAATGGGATATAATGAGTGAGTGATTATGGCCGGTGAGAGGCCCACGCTGAAGGAGTCTGCTCTATTAGGCAGTGAGTCATTACAGTAAGCCAAGCATGTACAGGAGACTCCCACGCAAAAAATGACCCATGGGAACCGCTGCCTAAACAGTAAAAGAGGTGCGTCTTTCTTTTAATTAAAACTGCGTGGTTCTAATGGTCCTGGTTGAATTCTTTTCTCTAGACTGTGAAGATGACCAAAGATTAGACATCACAGAAGCTTTAGTTTTTGTGGCCACCCACTGTTTTGAATTAGAAGTGACTGATAAGTTTATCATGATCTCCACGGTCACACAGGGCAGCCCTCGGAGATGAAACCACACAACACCGCAGCTTTGGCCAGCAGCCTTGCGCTGTATGCCTCATGTTTTTACAGATATAGTGAGTTCTCAGGGCTCCATTTTGAACTGTTCAGGTTTCCATAAACATGATGAGTGTTCACATTTCTAACTTTGGTAGAAGTATTTCTAGCAGAATTAATGCAATCTTTCTTTGTTTCACAATAACTCTCGTTTTATGTGTAAATTACATGGGAAAGCAGTAATACAGTTCTAAAAATATCTTAATTATACTCTCAACACAGGGAGACCATCATTAGCGTGACCAACCCTTCATGTCAGCATGGTTTCCTTCTGTACAGTCTCTCAGTCTCACAGCTGATACAACTGAAATGGAAATACGATTCAATCTCTCTGTGGCTCCTGTTCAACAGGCCTTTATATTTAAAAACCATAACTTAACATAGCCAGTCTGAAACTGAAACCTGATTTAAGAAAAAAAAAAAACACTTGAACTAATGGAATTCCACTAAAATAATAAACAGCACTGAATTACTCCATACATGATTACTCCAATCATTGGACTCTAGTGTATAACATCACACACCATACAGTAATTATTTGACTAGTGTACTACACGCAGATGGACATTGCTGCTGTTAGTTTGCTGTTGCTGCTGTGTTTGCACTGATATCAGAACAAACAGAAGTCCCATGAGGTCCTGCAGAGCTCAGGACACAGCTGGCATTGCCATAGAGCAGCATTTTAAGGATGGTTCTGGGATCTACAGGGAGTTTGGATCTAGGAGCCTCGTGACTACTGCAGAACCTGTGTCTGGTGATGCTGAAGAAGCCGAGAGTTCAGAATACACCAGTTTTTGCACAGGGATCTCCAGCATGGAGATATAGGACATAGTGATCTCCAGCACCTGGACCTCCACCTTTCTTCCTGGTAAGCTGTCCTTTCTTGAGAGTTTAGTACCAGTCAAGCCTAATGCACCTGCTTCAGCAAACCAAAGTCATGTGGAACAGGTGAAAACTGAGTCCAGGTGTACTAGATAAGAGGGGAACACTAATGCCAGGTGTACTAGATAAGAGGGGAACACTAATGCCAGGTGTACTAGATAAGAGGGGAACACTAATGCCAGGTGTACTAGATAAGAGGGGAACACTAAGGCCAGGTGTACTAGATAAGAGGGGAACACTAATGCCAGGTGTACCAGATAAGAGGGGAACACTAATGCCAGGTGTACTAGATAAGAGGGGAACACTAATGCCAGGTGTACTAGATAAGAGGGGAACACTAAGGCCAGGTGTACTAGATAAGAGGGGAACACTAAGGCCAGGTGTACTAGATAAGAGGGGAACACTAATGCCAGGTGTACCAGATAAGAGGGGAACACTAAGGCCAGGTGTACTAGATAAGAGGGGAACACTAATGCCAGGTGTACTAGATAAGAGGGGAACACTAATGCCAGGTGTACTAGATAAGAGGGGAACACTAATGCCAGGTGTACCAGATAAGAGGGGAACACTAAGGCCAGTTGTTCTAGATAAGAGGGGAACACTAATGCCAGGTGTACTAGATAAGAGGGGAACACTAAGGCCAGTTGTTCTAGATAAGAGGGGAACACTAATGCCAGGTGTACCAGATAAGAGGGGAACACTAAGGCCAGTTGTTCTAGATAAGAGCTGGAACAAACCTGAAAATGTTTCAGAATGTGCAGCACCAGGATTTTGCCTGTTCAAACTCTCTCAGCCCCGAGAGACTAATCCAGCTATTAACAAAAGTTCCATTCACTCTCATTCTTCCCAGGTCCATTTAAAAGTAAACTAATATAGCACTCTGAGTGCAGGTGAGCTACCCTGCCCAGAGCGTCCTCAACAATAGCTGAGTTTAAGAGAAGAATGATTAGTGTGTCAGGGCAGGCTGAATTAGAGCATTGCCTTTAAGGGTCCTACACCACTCTGACACGCAATGTACTCATGTGAGCATGCATATACATACACACTGGATTGTCCAGTTATTCATTCATGGCTTTGTAACAGACCTCCTATAATGACCCAACAGTCTATTCATTACAGTACACCTCCCTCTGAAACGCCATCTCAAATTTACAGTGACAAAAATGGGTTAATAGGGATTCTCATGTTGATATGGCCATTCGGTAGTGACCCCACTGTGGCCCTGTGTTGTCATGGATCCTTTCAGAACTAAAGACTAATGACTGGCAAAAGAGTGTTAGTGAATATGAAGAACACGTGACAAGAAATAACACAAAGGAAAACATGCCAATGACACACATCCCAATTATTCCAACGTACAGTCTAACATACGAATGCCTGCAGTGTCTCTGTGACATTCACATAAACACACACATGCACACACATGCACACTTAACGAATCATAACCGAACATATGAACACGGACACGGAAACGGCACCAGACACGGAACACATGATGCTCATGGAATGAAGCGTCTCGCCGTTTTCCAGAGCAGATCTGAAGCTTCCGTGGAGCCGAAGCCACACGGAGAGAACCAGCGAGCGCGATCGATCACACGCGTCAGGGAAACGTGAGAGAAACGTCTGCGTGAGGGAAACGTCTGCTAGGCATCTGGAGCGGTCAAAGGAAAAGTCGACTGAGGAGCAGGTGGAGGTGATGGAGATTTGGGTAACGTGTAGGGCCTGAGCTATAGGAGAAAACAGTGTTTGCAACCACTTGTGATCTCTGCAGGACGGAGGTAAACAGCCGTTGTGTGTAGACATGTTGGTGAATGGCAGGGAGAGCAGAGCTGTCTTACTCTGTTAAACTCAACATGCCAATTCATGTGCAAAAAAACAAAAAAAAAAAAACTAAACACAACAACAAAACGAACATCAGGGAGTGAAAGCAGGCTAGCGTGGCGCGTGGGCGTGTGTCTCCCACGGTCTCGTGTGGGCTCCCTGCCAACACATCGCTGCCTTCATCAGCTCCAGGACCAGGGTGCTTTGCTTCAGGCCCGGGTCCTCTGCTTCAAGCCCGGGGTCCTCTGCCTCAGTAGCTTGCTCCAGGCTCGGGCTGCTGCCCACCCAACAGGGTCACACACACTTCCCCCAGACAACCAGCCCCTTCTGCTGGAGCTGCTACTCTCCCAGAATGCCACTGGACAGCAGAACACACTCGGAGGAGAGCACCAACCACCTGTGTAACAGAGAGGAGCCCAGACCCTTGTTACCACCCAGTGAACAACAAATCTTCCCCATCTGTACTGAGTGTCCACTTTCACTGTGTAGTGGTGGATGCATTTCTTCATAACAGCAGTTTTTGAGCAGGGTAACTGCCAAAACATGTAGGACTATGGACCAACTCTACTAGTACTACACTACCAGGAGCTGTGGTGTACAGGATTGAACAACCCTGTGCATAGTCTATAGCATTAGAATAGGGGCATTAATCTAGGGGCATTAATCTAGGAGCTCTGCAGAAGCAGGTCCATGCACAGAGAACCAGCATTGAGAAACCATGAACTGGATTTTAGGGATTTAGGGTTAGAATTTTTGGCTTTAGGTTGATTAGCAGACTAACTCTTACAAGGAACTGTCATCCTCACATTTCCCTATCCAGTAATGAGATCTTTGTCACAACAATTGTGTAATATCAGGACGGGTGGAATATATGTGCGTGTGTGTGTGTGTGTGTGTGTGTGTGTGTTATAGACATGTGAAGCTGACAGCGATCAGACAGGTTCTTGGTGAAACGAGTTGGGACACAGAGGGAACAATGTGTTCAACAGTGCATGAGAGCTGTGCTGGTCTGCACCCCACAGTGTGAGACGGCCATGAAAGCACAGACACTCAGACACGGTGCAGGTCCACTGTGGACCGGTTCCTCCTCCACTGTCTGCGTTCATGAAGTACGTGCACTGGGCTATCGGAGAGCCGACCTGGAGACGGTCCTGGGCCAGTCGCCGGGCCGGCATAGCAACTCATAGCTGGGTTTTTAAAAACAGTGGTGTATCACATCTTTAATCTCCACGTCGAAAGGAATGTTGTTTTTTGTTTTTTTTTTTTTATCACTAGTCGCTGTCAGTGCTCCACACACCAGTGTGAGTCATGAGAGCTGTCAGTCTGGAGGGGTGAGGCCTGCTTCCTGTCACACGCACCAAACCTGCAACACACCAAGCGTCTCATTCCACGCGTGATCCGGCAGATGTTTGTGATTAATAAACATCACCTAAAACTAACGCTGTGAGTGCCGTTCAGTGAGGTGGCGAAACCTTCACCGTGTGTTTGATGGGTCAAGTTTAATTAGCAAAATAGCACGCACACCGTGTATACAAATCCAAAGAGACAAAGAGGAGAGGGGGGGGTGCTACGACTGCATCTGTAGGGATGCATAGGCCTGCTTGCAGCTGGACTGGACACTTGCATGCACATTTAAACACACACACACACACACACACACACACACACACACACACACACACACACACACTTTCCCTGGTGCAGCTGCTGGCATCATAGTTACAAAAGAGGCATACTGTACTTCTTTCTCAGGAAGAGTGTTTGCTTCTCTGTGTGTGTGTGTGTGTGTGTGTGTGTGTGTGTGTGTGTGTGTGTGTGTGTCACACTCATTTTGACAACACGGTACCGTCGTGCGTCCCGGTGTTCAAATCTCAGGAAGCAGATGGCTCCTCTGCCCCTTCCTGCACACTGTTCCCACAAACCAGACGGAGAGGAGCAGACCAGCGAGGGGAGACTGAGAGGAGACCAGCAAGGGGAGACTGAGAGGAGACCAGCGAGGGGAGACTGAGAGGAGACCAGCGAGGGGAGACTGAAAGGAGACCAGTGAGGGGAGACTGAAAGGAGACCAGTGAGGGGAGACTGAAAGGAGACCAGTGAGGGGAGACTGAGAGGAGACCAGTGAGGGGGGACCAGCGAGGGGAGGCTGAGAGGAGACCAGCGAGGGGAGACCAGCGAGGGGAGACTGAGAGGAGACCAGCGAGGGGAGACCAGCGAGGGGAGACCAGCGAGGGGAGACCAGCGAGGGGAGACCAGCGAGGGGAGACCAGCGAGGGGAGACTGAGGGCAGACCAGCGAGGGGAGACTGAGGGGAGACCAGCGAGGGGAGACGATCTCTCCTCCAGTCACCAGCTGCGCCTTCACACAACTCTGGAGAAACCACACCTCGTCTGTGCAGATGATGGAGCTTCACCAACACGCTCGGTAATAATAGAACAATCAGAACAATTACCCAACCACACGTATTCCTCCTCCGCTCCTAAAAGTGCTGGCGATCACCCTGTGCAGGGAGACTGCATCAGCGAAACGTGAGCCGTCAATAATAAATGGATCCCTCTCCAGTTCCAGCAGCCGTCAGCACTCAGGGCACCCCCGACACTCCTGCCGTACGGGGGCGGTGCTTTAGCACTGATCCAGGATCAGCCCCGCTTCCACAGACTCCAACAGGAACCATCACAAAAGAACCCAACAGAGCATCTCAGAGCAGTGTGTGAAAGAGCTTCTGTCAGCAATCTGTGCAGCACAATGGCCTGAAGCCCTACACACACACACACACACACACACACACACACACACACACACACACACACACACAATGATTAACGCACCCAAGTTACATTGTACACCCAAGCTAAACTTTTACAGAAAGCGTGAGAGTTGGCTCTCTAGAGCAGCACTGTGAAGGCATGACTGCGTTTTGGAAAACAGCCCCACAGAATACCACAAGCTAAAGTTTCATCTTCTTACTTTCGGTTTGGCTATAGGCAACAAAAGACTGAGAAACTCTACACTTCATGGATGAGTTCCGCCAGAACATAATTATATTTTCTGATATTTTCATGATTCGTGACACATGTCGCAATTTTTTCCCCCCAGAGGACAAGCAAGTCGTAGCCTGCATGACAACAGTACCACACCTGAACAACAGCATATCATTACAGTCATGACAGAATTCCCACTCAGTTTCTTAGAAAACCACTACGTGTCTGTCACATATTGCCTCTTCAAAGACCCCAATGGCGGGGAGCTGTGTGTGTGGGGGGATCTGTGGGTGGGTTGGGGGATCTGTGGGGGGGGTGTGGGGGGCTGTGTGGGTGGGTTGGGGGATCTGTGGGGGGGGTGTGGGGGGATCTGTGGGGGTGTGTGGGGGGCTGTGTGGGTGGGTTGGGGGATCTGTGGGGGGGTGTGTGGGGTTGTATGGTATGCTAAGAGTAGCACAGGTTTGGGAATGAATTGCAAACCATGAATCACAAGCAACTCTTGCACTTTGGGGAACATTTGCGGAAATTTAACAAGGATGCGGGATGTTTGAAAACATGGAGCAAGTGACTGGTGTCATTCCGCTCCAGACCAAGCCCGGCCCCCCTCAGCCTCCACCCAGGACCAGGCACGGCCCCCGTCAGCCTCCACCCAGGACCAGGCACGGCCCCCGTCAGCCTCCACCCAGGACCAGGCACGGCCCCAGTCAGCCTCCACCCAGGACCAGGCACGGCCCCCGTCAGCCTCCACCCAGGGGGAGGCTTTGATCATGAACTAGCAGCTCTGAACCGTTACAAGGTCAGGCAGGTTTGCTCCAGCATTCCTGAACTTAATAGGTCACTAAAATGATAGCTGAATGGGGGGGGGGGGGGGGGGGGGGGGGGGCAGGCCTTCTTTGTCTCAAGCTCAACTCAATACTCAAGCTAACATAACTACGGTGCTGTAGAGACCACAACAGGATGGAGGAATATGTACAGGAACAACCTCTCAGGGACATTCCCACCCTTTCTTAAATTCCCATTTCACTACAATGTGCTTGTTACATAATAACTACTCAGAGGGCACATGGCCCCAGTTTTGAACCCTGCTCCCAGAACGCTGGTAGCACCATGTGTATCAGGTAGGCATTCCAAGACAGGACAGTTCAGGTATGTGGGTTAAAGACCTACACTGTGGATCTAGTGTATTCAGTGAGAAGACATTCCACTGTACATCCTTTGGCTGCCTAATCACACCACCAATGTAGAAGCAAAGACTACAGGAAAACGTACAAATTAATTAGAAGTACAATGCAAGACCAGGGAGGAATGATGGTGAGACTGATCTTACAGTTGATGCCAGTTCAAGCAGGCTACTGAGGTGGAGGTTCCTGTGAACGTCAGTGACGGGAGGACCCCAGGGCTGGTTCTCCTCACATCTCCCCGGCACTCAGACGCGAGGAGGGGCCACACGCCTCGCTCATTACCACCGGCACAGAGGAAGCAAGAAAAGCAGCTCCCAGCTCAGGAGGGAGAAAACAGAACCACAAACCAGAACCACAATCAGAACAGACAGGCCAATACAGACAAATGTCCCAATCAGACTGATGGACAGAAAGACTGTCAGTAGACAAGAGCAAAAAGACAGAGTCACATGACATTGGCATTAAAGCAGTCTTCATGTTGTACTGTGTGTACGAATCCCACAACTCAGATAATTACAGGGCTTCTCTTAGACCCCGCCCTGTCTCTCTCTCCCTCACACACACACAGCCTGTCTGGGTCTGATACCGTCCTCTCTCTATTAAATGGGGCCTATGGTGAAGACCTACACAGTGACATTACAGTGAGAAACCATTCAGGTAGTTGTAACAAAGCCCCAACCATTTCACAAACTCTCAGATGCGAGCATGTTGAGGGTTGATCTGCTACATTCCCTGAAGTATGTGGCATACAGCCTTGAGGGCACTTTCGCCTTGGGGGCACTTTAGCCTGGAAGACATTTTAACTGAAACACTGTGCGAGTTTACATGAAATAACCCAACAGGTCTGGGGACCAAAAGCTCACAAGAGCAATATGAATGAATGATCAGAGGCCATTACTCAGTTTACTCATATTTTATTATCATAAAAGGTTACAAATATGATCGTAAAAACAAACATTCCAAAGAACAAAAAATAACAGCTGCGTCAATTAGGGAAATGATCAAAGACATCCCCCATAAAGAGGAAAAGTGGCCAGATTAGCAAGTCTTTTGTGCATATAATTACATAGTGTTTATAATAACTGTGTGAAGGAATAAATAACGACTGTTAAACTACAGAACCATTAAAGAGCAAAATATGATACGCCATTACAGTCTTAAAATAGCTCCACAGATAGAGGCTGTCTATCCCATAATGCATTTCAGAGTGTGATATACAGGTTGACTGGCTTTCCAGATGGTGATGAAGGTTGTCTGAATCACGCCCGGCTCTGACCAGGAAGTGGCCGGGGGTCAGAGCACGGAGGTCAAGGTGGAGCTGGTTGAAGAGTGTGTGGCCGTGTTCTGCCCTAGTTCTCAGATGAGCTGGGACTCCCGCACCTGACTGGCTGAAGTGGGACCAGTTGTGTCATTACCCTCGGCCAGTGGGGTACGTCCAGGTGAGAGGTTCCTTCAGGAGAGACAGAGGAAGTTTAGCAAAGTACTCTCCACTCCTCAGACTGAAGAGCAGCTCCTCAGGGCATATGTTCAGGTCAGATGGCCTCCCTGACTGACTTTCTGTCCTGGTTCACAAGCCCGACGATCTTCTTAAAAGGGTTCAACTGTGGTACAAATGACAGGGGTGAAAGTGCGGTGGGTCTGGCCCTAATTAAAGAGGTCAAAGTTTAAAGGGGTCAAAACATTTTATACATTTCCTTATCTGTAACTGTACATTACAAAACAATATTATTGTCTCTATACAATTGTGACAAGGTAGCTGTACGTTCCCTCCCCTAGAGTTGACAGGGGAAAGCAACACAAAGAAGGACCAAAAGGTCAACTCTGTCCCTCTCCCTGTCTCTGATTAACCTCGCAGAGACAGACAGGGACACACACACACACACACACACACACACACACACACACACACACACACACACACACACACACACACACACACACACAGGTACGTGAAGATGCACTTTACTGCAGCACAAAGTAAGCAACACAAACATAACCAATGCCACAAGCACACACCATGTTTTAAATGGGCAACAGGACCCTTTTGAAAAAACAGGCAAAAATCTTCAAAAAGCACAAGACACTCTCAAAAGCTTCTGCTACTCCCGGACAAACACACCTCTGCTTTCTACTTCACCCCCCCTCCTCCTCCTCCCCCACTCACCCCCCTCTCACCTCCTCCCTCTCTCTTTCTCCTATCCTCTCCCTCTCTCTTTTCTACTCTATATCCTCTCTTCATTCATACTAGTTGCAGACCGGAAAACATTAACAGGTCCAGACCTCCAAATATCATGTTCAGCAACGTTAATTATCACATTCATTATCACCAAAAGTATACATATCATTATAACCACAGGGCTCACTGTTATTAATTCAGATAAAGGCACAGTGGAAAAACACACGTGTAAAACACACCCCTCAGTTGCTAGCTAAAAAAAAAAAAAAAAAAAAAAACCAGTATAAATATGTCAACTTCTCTGCCTTTGTGTAAGGCGGAGGTCATTAGTTCATGTTCAGTGCCCGTGACTTGCTAGGCTTGTCCAGGGAGAATCTGACTTAACAGATCAAGCGCTTTCAACATTACATTTCTGATACATCCATAGTAAAATCAAACTTTAAATAAATTTCCTATGGATATTTTGCTAAAAGGCAAAAGGATCAACCCTGTGAAAAAGGGTGTGTTCAGATTGGTAGCTTTGTTTCAATTAAAACGAACCCTGGTGCGGTTGCTCTAGTGCAGCTCATTAGAGTAAGTGTGAACACTTTCGAACTCTGGTGTGCACTAAATAAATGGGCCGAGACCGAGCAGGTGAGTCTCAGCACATTTCTCAACGAATTCCTATGCAGTTCATTTGAATTGTGAACACTAAATAAGCCAAAAGGCATACAAATATAACCAACCACAGGACGTGATGTCTCAACCTTGGACACCGAATGAGCCACTACAGAACAGTGTGATGAAAAACAAAAGATTCTTTACACACACAAAAAAAAAAAAAACAAGATTCTTTCCATTGCACTTCAGGAACAGGCGGCACAAGCGTCAGGAACGCAGTGTGTCCTCTCTCTCTCTCTCTGTACGTACGCTGGTATGTGCAGTGTGTCCTCTCTCTCTCTCTGTGTACGTACGCTGGTATGTGCAGTGTGTCCTCTCTCTCTCTCTCTCTGTGTACGTACGCTGGTATGTGCAGTGTGTCCTCTCTCTCTGCGTGTCCCTACGCTGGTATGTGCAGTGTGTCCTCTCTCTCTGCGTGTCCCTACGCTGGTATGTGCAGTGTGTCCTCTCTCTCTGCGTGTCCCTACGCTGGTATGTGCAGTGTGTCCTCTCTCTCTGCGTGTCCCTACGCTGGTATGTGCAGTGTGCCCTCTCTCTCTGCGTGTCCCTACGCTGGTATGTGCAGTGTGCCCTCTCTCTCTGCGTGTCCCTACGCTGGTATGTGCAGTGTGTCCTCTCTCTCTGCGTGTCCCTACGCTGGTATGTGCAGTGTGTCCTCTCTCTCTGCGTGTCCCTACGCTGGTATGTGCAGTGTGTCCTCTCTCTCTGCGTGTCCCTACGCTGGTATGTGCAGTGTGTCCTCTCTCTCTGCGTGTCCCTACGCTGGTATGTGCAGTGTGTCCTCTCTCTCTGCGTGTCCCTACGCTGGTATGTGCAGTGTGTCCTCTCTCTCTGCGTGTCCCTACGCTGGTATGTGCAGTGTGTCCTCTCTCTCTGCGTGTCCCTACGCTGGTATGTGCAGTGTGTCCTCTCTCTCTGCGTGTCCCTACGCTGGTATGTGCAGTGTGTCCTCTCTCTCTGCGTGTCCCTACGCTGGTATGTGCAGTGTGTCCTCTCTCTCTGCGTGTCCCTACGCTGGTATGTGCAGTGTGTCCTCTCTCTCTGCGTGTCCCTACGCTGGTATGTGCAGTGTGTCCTCTCTCTCTGCGTGTCCCTACGCTGGTATGTGCAGTGTGTCCTCTCTCTTTGCGTGTCCCTACGCTGGTATGTGCAGTGTGTCCTCTCTCTCTGCGTGTACCTACGCTGGTATGTGCAGAGTGTCCTCTCTCTCTGTATACCTACGCTGGTATGTACAGTGTGTCCTCTCTCTGCGTGGAATGTCCCACTTCTTTGACTCCTTTCTCCATTTTACAGCCTCTTGTTGTGTTTGGTTTGATTGTAAATTTGAGTGTGTGAATGCTAAGTAAACAGGGACTAAAATGTAGCAATGTATAATTTTCTTGTTTGATTTGGACCAAGGGAGTGAAATACAATTATGAACACACCTCAAAATCACAATTCGCCCCGAGGCAGAGCTAATGCAAGACATTAAGATCTAGTGATTCAAGTAAGCTGCATGTGCTTGTGGGGAAAGGGACAATGCAATACTTTGGTTCCTGATATAAATATTGCAACAGTTAAAGTAAAAAAAAATAATAAAAAAAACAAACCAAAACAAACATACTATTTACACATTTGCCAAATATATCCCATCATCTTGTTGGATCATGCCACGATTAATCAAAGTCACTTTGGAATGTGTTTGGAATATTTATGGCACAAATACAAAATTGTGATTGGTTAAAGGGCTCATTTGCATACCGGTGGTCTCTGTGACATCAGTGTTTACATGAAAACAATAAAGCCTTTTAATCATTTTACACACACACAAAAAGGCTTTTGGAACACGGCATGCACTTCAACTCCACGCAGGCTTTCCACCTAAAGCCCTTTCTAAGCAACGCAACAGGCCCTCTACCCCTACGCTTTCCCCGAGAGCCAGTGTTCTCCACACTGCCCTAAACAGAGGCCTGGTGGAACTTATTCTTCCTCTGTGTGTGTGTCCCTAACAGCCTCTACCCAGCACACACCCATGCAGAGCTGCCGTGATTGTATGGAGGGAGATTACCCTGAAGAGTTTAGACACGGTGGACTGGAGACGTATGCTAGCACCGTCAGGGGCTCCGGGCTGAGGAGAGCCGAGCCTGCCAAACCGGCATGGAGCGGGCGGACAGGCGGGGAAGAGAGAGGCCTGGGTCTCAGGAGCGCGCTGGAGACTAATCCTGACTGGCAGAAGTCTGGCTCGTTCCTCCGCAGGGGGGCAACAGCGACAAGGCGGGCATTATTAAGAGGAGCTGATAGAAATGAGATCAGAGGAAGGTTAATGTTGTTTGACAGGAGGCAAAACTGTCACTGAGGCCAGCACAGAGGCGGGAAAACAGCAGTGACATTATATTCAAGGTCTCAGCCTTACTCCCCCAACTCTAAGACCGTCTACTGTCTCCCTTTCACCATCTACCAGAGGCACCATTATAGATTTTAATCCACCATAATTCTTCTCTCGTGAGGTGGCTTAAGGCGGCCATGGAAGACGTGTTACTTTAGTTTCAGACATACCTCCTCAACCTGCAGCAGCACAAACAGCAGCAGAGTTTGGGGAGTCATTCCTACACATTGTCAATTTCTAGTCAGGCCCAATAGAACCTGGTCTAGTGAATCACCATGATCTACTCTCAGGATGGGGAGGGGCAGAGAAAGATTCAAACTCATTTTCTTCTACAAAATGTAATTACTACAGTGTTGAGATTACCAGTCAGTCAAGCCTGCTTTCAAGCCTCCACCAATTAGATTCAAGCAACTTAATTTTACCACAAGTCCCGAAAGAAATACAAATGACTGATCAATTCTAATGTCATCAAGGATGTCTCATGGCTTCTCTGTCTAACTGGATAATAGCTTGTCGGTAATGTAACAAAGTTTCCATGGATACCTGCTCTTGTAAAAACACTACATATGGTTGGTCAATTGGTACTTTAGTTTAATCTCCAAATGCTCATTAGGATGTGTGTGTGAGAGTTTGGATTTGAATGTAGATAGAATCCAGTTCAGACCAGTTTACTTCCTTCATTTCTATGGATTTACAGTGTGACTACGATGTGTCTACAGTGTGTGTGTGTCTGTAAGAGCTCAGAGTCTCGCATCAGTTAGCTGCTTCACTCGTGGGGAATGATCATCAGAGAACTGCTAGGATAATTTTGTGTGTAAAAGTTTACTATTGCACCAAGACTACATGATGTGCACAAGCAGGCCCCACTCCTCCCTCTGGACTGGATTTGCGATGAGAACACGCATCCTTGGCAACCACGCTCGGAATTTCACGTCTTCTTTACGGGCTGGATCACCGGGAGCCATGCAGGGCAATGCTGCAGTTCACTTAACTTCACCATTTACACACACCTATTTGCACTGCGTTTTAGAGTGTTCTGCAGCCTGAGTAAGTGAAGTCATCTGTAAGAGACAGATAGGAGATGAAGGCTTGACTATCACCCAATAATACGTCCACCAGTAATGACTTTGCCCTAGGCCTCTTCCCCATCCCTGCATCATACGTCTGTAGAGCTTCATGATAAACACATAACAGTCACCAAACAGACACATTTTGTCCATTTAATCCAACAAACATTGAAGTGGTTGTAAAAGTTGGTCTCTCCAACAGAAACAATAAACTACTCTCCATGTCGGTAATTACAATGAACTCATCAGTCTCAATTTCATAATAATTAAAACAATAACACACAAATTTTAACAATACCGCAATAAAACTGAACGCCATGATTTTGGTCACAGTGATAATGAGAGTGGTGACTCATCTGCAGCTTCCTGTCCATCCAAGAAGAGGACCAAGCCCACACCAGTACACCGCGGGACACACCAATACACCGCAGGACACACCAATACACCGCAGGACACACCAATACACCGCAGGACACACCAGGACACGTCTGAATGACACAAGTGAAGCAGATGGCCAAGACAGGGCCGAGATGTGAACCCTGTGCTCCGTTTGTCTGCCTGCGAGACTGTTGTTTATATGCATGTGTATATGGTCCTCACATGAACACACCAGATAATGTAATGGCCACAGGTGCTTGTTTCTTTAAGGAAGTGGAGGCCTGACCTGGCGTGCCACCCTGGGTCCTAAAAACCCCTGCAGCTCCGCAGAGAAGCATTTACTCTGTTCACGTGGGCTGATGAAGATCCACAGGAATGAGGCGACGTCCGCGGGACGTTTACTCTTAACTGACACACACACGCTTTAGTGATTGTAAACACAAACAGAAGTAACGGCACACACCCAGTGCAAAACTGGCAGTGCTGCACATTACACAAAGTGTCAGAGACCCACCAGCAGAAACAGACCTGGATGAAGAGAGTGGTATACTTAATTAAAAAAAAAAAAAAAAAAAACAACAACAAACAAAAAAGTGTAATGCAAGTAAATAGATTAACTGGGCACTGACTATATTTTGTTATTGATATGTGGATAAGGTGTGTACACTGGTTATGTGGTAATATCCCTACTGAAGGCACCACCTTGTTAGTAGGACAAAGATGAGCCCATCGTGCCACACTGACCCTGCTTCTCAAGGTCACTTCTCCCTCGTCCTGAATACGGTTCCACAGAGTACCAAAGCCAAACACTAGCAGCCTTTCATCTGCACCAAGGCTGGAGGTTTTTGATGAGTCTGGACATGAATATTAAAGCAGTGGTGGTGAGAATGAGCTCCTCACCACAAGCTCCAATTACCTTCCCAGAGCGCTCCGAAAACTTCACACCGAGTTGGGTTTCACAACACACGGACTGAAAACGGATCCTCGAAGGTCGGACCCCAGCCGGGACAGGAAAGTCCACAGGCGAAGAACAGCAGGGGAATGCTGGGAAATGACGAGTAGGGTCATGAATAAGTAAAGGCAGCTCCACTGGTGGGCGGGTGGAGGAGGGGCTGCTGCTCCGGCTATGCAGGGACAGACTCCTTCCTCTCCACCGCCTCTGGCACATCTATCTTTCCTGTGTTTGTTTCAGCGCTGACTACAGTCTCGGCGTGAGGAGCTGACTGGAGATAATAGAAGCTGAGAGGCACCCAGACCCCTGGTCCCCCCCACGCAGTCACACGAGCGGCACCGCACCTCTTTGGAACGGGAGCCAGCGACGGGCCAGACGTGTGGGCGGTTACTACAAAGGGCTCCGTGGCCCTTACATATGACCTGCCTGGCAAAGTTGCCAGATACGCTGTAATCTGCTCCACTCTCTGGGGAGACTCAGACACACATCAATTGCGCGGAACAGGATCGGGTGTCTGTGCCATGCCACCCGCAACCCAGCACCCGCATGGTACGCACGAGTGGAGGAAGTTCCCAGGCGCCTCTCTCTCTCTCTCTACCTCCCTCCCTCCTTCCCTGCCTTAGAGCGCTTCCTGCAACCAGCAGTTGTGATTAATGCCACCAAGCACAAGAGAGAAAGCTTGTTGAGATTGAGCCGCAACTGTTTTGAGTCAACTGAGATTGAGCCTGAACAGCAATGTTTGAGCCTTGTAAATCTGTAGGTCTAAAGAGCAAAGTCTCATAGAACATCTTTAACTCTGGACCTGCTCCTGGATAGAGCTGCAACCAATACCCAGTATACTCAGTATAGGTCAATAGAACTTGATCTGAAGTGACAGAATTGCTTAATCAAAAAAAAAAAAAAAAAAAAAAAACCCGCACACACCCAACTGAATTGTTGGCTGTGGGTCCTGGATTTCTGAATAAATGAAAGTGTCAAAACAGCCGTTCAATCTCACATTTTACTTCCTTTATCCAGGTGTCCCGGGTAACGGAAACAACCAGTTACATTCAATGTTCAATTAACGACGAGCAATTTTGAAAATCAGGCCCGGAAAACCAAGGGATGGAGTTGCAGACCTCAAGGGTAGACGAACCAACGATGCCCAAACAAAGATCTCATCCCAAACAAATATGAAGTGCCTTATTAGAGGCCAGTGAAGGCCATCAGCACCAAGTCTAGAGCATCAGGGTTTCAGGGAGATGAGGGTGATGCTTCTCAAACCAGCCGATGTACACACACACACACACACACACACACACACACACACCCACACCCCCCCCCCCCCCCCCCCCCTCAGGAGCATCAGAGGGCGCATGATACAGAATAAGAATACAGAATTTAGTTCTTTAAATTACAGCTCCCACAGGGAGGCTGTACATGCACTATGTTGATACAAGGGGACAGAATGAAAATGGGGCTGAATGAATCCACCACACTCAAGGCCCGAACTGAGCAGTGTGGAAGAATGGGTCATTCTGAAGATGACGATGGTGCCGTGTTGTAGATGACCTCAGAGTCCCAATCTCCTCTTGCAGGTGCTTCATGAGCTGCGATTCCATGGCTGAGCAGCTGCGATGCGTCAGACGGAGAGGTGAAAAGAACGCCGCCACTGGACACCAGAGCAGGGGAAACGTCTCGACAAATCACACTTCTCCGTCTGGCAGTCTAGCGGAGCCGGGGATTGGTGAATGCTGGGAGAATATTACCCGTCTGACTGCATTGCGCCAGCTGTAAAGTTTGGTGGAGGAGGGATAATTGGGTTGTGCTTCAGGGTTTGGAGCAGGCCACTTCGTTCCAGTGGAGGGAACTCGATGCTTTTGGACAACGGGACACTTCTGGTTTGGGGACTTTCCTTTTCTACTCCAGCATGACTGTGCCCCAGTGTACAAAGCAAGGTCCATGAAAGCATGGATGGGCCCCACAGAACCCCGGCCCCACAGAACCCCGGCCCCACAGAACCCCGACCCCGACCCCGGCCCCAACTCCAACTCAACACCTATGTATTTAGAATGGGATGATGTCATAACATTACATTTTAAATGTCATTATTTTATAATTAATTACTAATTAGACATTGTAAGTGTTTATATTAATAACATTCAGTAAAAACAACAAACAGATTATCACCACATATTCCCAGATAACGTTTATGACACGCGAGTGACAGACCGCACCTAGTCTGTGGTATCCCATTTTTGCCGGATCTGGGCTCAACGCGGAAGGAATATACAGAAAATCGTGTTTTTCTGAGTAAATCAGATTAAACATCATCACAATGAATAAAAGAGTTTCTGCTGCCAACATGACAACCCTATCCCTTGATTAGTCCTTCACCAAGAATGTGGCAATACCAGGTTGAGCCACATGTTACATCACACACTAGCAGCTACAGTGCCCCTGGCACACAGGTCAGGATCATTAGAAGCAATTACTCTAATGTGTAGGATTACATTCTTAGGAGGCAAGTCAAAAACTGTGGCACAGATGAACAGAGGTCATCTTCAAGATTCTCCGTGGACGTTGTTTCTCAACAGCTATGTTCATAAAGGACAGCGTGGACACCCTGGCATGCTCAAAGTTGAAAGTGAGAAGGTCAGGTGGTTGCACCGATGGCTGTTATGGTGCTACCGCTTTCCATGGAGGTGCTGGACATGTCAGAGGGCACATCCCTGAGGTCCAGCGGTGGACTGGACCGCTGTAACCGTGGGCTTGTCTTCCGACATGGCCGCCGATATATCTGAGCAGAGAGCAGTCGGAATCGCTCATCCCTCCTCCATGTTTACAAGCTCGTCTGGCCAGTCCTGACAGGGAATGAGAGTGTGTCTGTTTATGTTTGTGTTTTATCAACTTTAAGAGGATGGAGGTTAAAAAGCTGTATTTGTGAAGACAGGAAGAGAAGCGAATCAAACCAAGAGAGGGACGAGGAGGAACTTAATTACAACGGAAACCATAATTTTTAAGAACTGAAAATAAATAAAACTAACTCTACCATGACAACGAGAAGCCACAGATCATAAACAGTTCCCGCCTCTCATTTTCTCTTTCATTCTCCCTGCCCGTCACAGCCCAACCTGCGGTCTCAGTCACGAGAGGCGATTAAAACATTGGGGGCTGGGTCTAAACAGGGAGGAGCAAGCAGCAGCCAATCAAAATGAAATGGGGAGGAGCAAAGACTGCAGTGCTAAAGCCGTGTAGGATGAGAAATGGCTCACTGGGCTTCAGGTCCACGGTGAAGGCGCAGACGTCACGAGTCCTGGCGAGTGTGTGGGCTAGCACTAATTACACCAGTGTGCACAGTGTCTGCTGAAAGCCGTAGCTAGAGTGGCAACACCACAGTGATGCACCAGGGCTGTTTAAACTCATACACAAACTGCAGCAAGTGTATGGAGTCAAATTAGGGTCTTTAATGGTGACGAGAAGAAAAAAAAAAAAAAAATTATATACACACACACACACACACACACACACACATATTATATATATATATATATATATATATATATATATATATATATATATATATATATATATATATATATATATAAGATTAGCATTTTACATTCATATTTTGTTTCTGCAATACTTTCCCTCTTTTGCATTTCTTTCTTTTGTTTTTGCGCGTCACACTGCTTTTCTTTGCGTTTCACATTTTATGTTGCTGCTTTTTTTTTGCAATACTTTCTCCCTTTTGCATTTCTTTCTTTTGTTTGCGCGGCACACTGCTTTTCTTTGCGTCTTGCATTTTACGTTCAATTTTTGTTTGCGCTTCTCTCTTTTCTTTGCTCCGGTTTTACCCACTGTGTGGGGGCGGGGAAAGGGGCGTGGCCAAGAGCGAAATGCGTGCTGTGAACGTTCCACTTCATCAGTTGGAGCCACCGTCACACAAGTAAACTGAATTGCTGCGCTGTATCATGGCAGACGGTCGCCCAGCTGGACCACAGGTTTATACACTTTATAGATTGATGGCAAAAATTGACTTTTATAGACATATTATCTAATTTGGTAGCTAGATTTGTTTTCACTTACTAAATTGTGCAGTGAGATCAGGACTGTGAGAAGAGTACGCTAGCTAGCTAACATTGAAAATATGGATACCAGTTCCACTACTATATAGCCAAATGGTGCCTGCTCGGGGCAGTCATGGCCTGGCGATAGGGAACTGGTCTTGTGACCAAAGGGTCGTGGGTTCGATTCCCAGACCTGAGGCCATGACTGAGGTGCCCTTGAGCAAGGCACCTAACCCCAACTGCTCCCCGGGCGCCGGGCTAGGGCTGCCCACCGCTCTGGGCACGTGTGCACCACAGCCCCCTAGTAATCACTAGTGTGTGTGTGTTCTAACTGCACAGATGGGTTAAAAGCGGAGGACAAATTTCGAATGCGGTGAAAAATCATAATTGACAAAATATGGCACAATTACATTTACATATGATGATTTTTATTATGATTATTATTAAGATCTCCCATCCAGATGGGATTGATTATTGCCATCAATCTATAAAGTGTATATACCTGTGGTCCAGCTGGGTGACCGTCTGCCATGACACCAGTAAACCAAATTGCTGCGCTGTGTGATGGTCAGTATGACTCCATACAAGTGTATAACAGCACAACTCCTCCCCCCATAAGATAGGGGGAGCTTATCCAGCCTCTGGAAGGACTCCACACTGAAAGGCAAATAAAGCATCCAGGACCCGTTGGCTTTTTGAATTCCTTAAGCCCTCGAGAGCACATCTTACCTGGGTGGGGATTCCCGGGACTCTGCGCTGGCCTGGTGCTGGCACCGTGGGGCTGGGCCGGGGCCCGGCTGGGTCAGGCTGCCACGTCCCCGCACCACCACAGATCGGGCCCTGCGCGAGCCTCCTCCTCCGCTGCGCCTGCGGGCCACCTTGCTGACGGAGCCCGACTTCAGTTTACTGAACAGCAGACGGCCACTGCAGCACAGACACGGGGTTAACAGCAAATCCAACCACTGTGAACCACAGACATAACGAACCACACAAGAACACGACGCACATATGTAAACCATGCAAATGAAACATGAGAACATGATCAATTTATACACAGGCTTCAACTTTCACTATAGATTTCACATGTTTAATATCTCGATTATTCAGGTATGTCCACATGGTGCTGGTGTAAGGAGCAGTGCAGACACACAGGGTGTGTGTAGAGGTACACACACTGCATCAGACACTCATTGATCTACATCTGCTGCACTAATGGAGGATCCTGGCTGTTCCATTCTAAAGTTCACACTCCGCTACGTAAGAATTACACTCCCTCATACAGCGGTACTGCACCACTGCAGGCATCGACATGAGTCTCTCTCACACACACACACACACACACACACACACACACACACACACACACACACACAACTACTGCTTGATTTATCTGCACATCAGTGAGTTACAGGGAGGAAGCAGCTGCAGGCTTGATAAGATGAGAAACAACCCCACACACACACGCTCACAAACCCTCACATCCACCTGTGTGTGCGCGCCTATCCCAATACACACCGCCCCCCCAACACACATCACCCACACACACATTCTGCCAACACTGAGGTCACACCGCATGCTGGTACATTAAAGGCACAGTTAATACAAACTCAGTTAATTTTAGCCAATAAAAGAAAAAAACCAAAAGAAAAAACCTTGTAAAATGTGACAACTGATAGATGATAGACAACTGATCCTGATCGCATAAGGGAAGGACATAAATTCCCCACTCATCATCCGATACTACAAAGCAAACTTCTAAACTAAAAGCACTCACAATAGGTTGGTGAAATACTACATGGCAATACGGTATGCAGTGCAATGACCTGCGACATCACTGTGGCACTGACCTCTTAAGGTCAGAGTTCTAAAGTTCTTGACACAATCACCTCAATTCCTCCACTGCATGTGTGCAGACGGAGAACCTCCACCAGATTTCTCCAGCAGTGATGGACTGGAGTTCAGCCTCCGAGGTCACTGGTGCACCGTGAGGACGTGCCAGCAGTAAACGGGTCCTGCCATGTGTAGATCTCGCGATACAGACACTGGCCCTCGTCCAGAGAAGCACCAGGCCTTGGTGCTGAAAGCCTAAATACAACGCTGCCTCTCAAACATGCTCAAACATCTCATCTCGGGACATCAGGGTCAGCCGGTCGCTGACCCCTTGCTGACCCGAGTGACTTCAACCACTTGGCATCAACATGTGAGAGGTGGGGAATGACGGGTATGTAAACGATGACCCACAATTCCCTGCCACAGAGACGTGCAGCACTCTCTCTGCTCTCAAACCCACACACATTCAACAGGCATTCATCAGCTACTTCAGAGATACAGTTTCAAGGAAGAGATCCTGCAACAGCTTGGGGAACTGGAAGGGAGCAGTCATGGTGATCACAGCAGGGGTGTGGACGGAATTAACAGTCCACAAGTCAAACGCAGTCATGTCTTCACCTGTAAAACAGGTCTATGATAAAGGGGAATCTATTATTATTGTTTTGTCTTTGCAATTATTTATTTGATTCAACTTAAAGCTCATTTAATAAATCTGTAAATTTAATTTACACCGTTAATTAAATATCTCAAATCCACTCATTATTGCAAGGATGCACTTTAAATGCACCACTGAACTCTTGAGAAACCGTTGCTTTATTTCATCTCAAGCCAACCCCATGGTCTGTAATTAGCACATAACAGGTTACAAACCAAGATCCACACCAAGGAAGAAAAACACCCAGCCCAACTGAAGAGGCCCGTCCCCAGGCAGACGCCTCCCGCTCCTACAGGCGTGTGGTGCGCTGCATGGACTGGAGGAGAAACGATGTTTGCTCATTGCGTGAAGTTAATTATCTCTCTCTCACACACACAGTCACTAAATGAGTGTGACAGCTGTGCCTCAAATAGCTTGGAGCAAGTTCTCAAGCATGACTAAACCAGGCACTTTGGTCCAGAACCCGTAAATCAAACTATTTATTCACCACCAAAAACAAATGAGATATGCACAGACTTGAGTAACGGCACACAGATGTGTAGGGCATCAGCAGACAGATCCTGGGTGGGAGGAGAGCTGTTCTGATGCTCTGGGGCAGCTATCACATTCATTATTATGATGCAGTCACACAGGTTATTTTAAGCAGGTGTTAAAAAGGAAAATGAATGTAAAATATTACTTATTTTGTCTCATCTCACTCTCTCTCGCACACTCACACACACCTTTAAATCTACAATTTAAAATACATATTTAAATGATCCAGCTCTTTAAAAGACCAAACCAAACAGGTAGGCATAAACCAGTGACCATGTCAGCTACACAGCACATTCCACTGGAGAAAACCAAACAGATAAATAAAAATAAACTTCATATGTGCTGCCTTCCAATTAATGCAGATATGAAAATATTTTGCATGTTTTGCTCAAAACATTAGAAAACCCCTAACGACCAAACTGTTTACATAACCAAGATTCTTAAATATGAACACAATCAAAACACAAATTACCTGCCCTCAGCTGCCCCTCCATCAGTATCCTGAAGGGGGAGGGGCTCTTTTCTAGCCACACCCACTACTGCATGCTGGGACTGCCTGCGTTGACTCCTCCTCTTCTAAAACCAACAAATAAACAAACAAAAGTCCTTATTCAGTGTCACAGCGCAGATCACAGGCACCACACACATTGAATCTCCATCTCCTAAATAATTGTATGTGAACAACAGATGACCTGAAGCAGACTTTTATTATGAAAAGGAGCACAAAAACCACAGTTGGCAAAAAGCCCCCTCTCAGTATGTGACCCATTTTGGCACAATGAACAGCAAGTACAAGACCAGACTGTAAAACCTTTGTGCTGAATAAAGTGTAATACTATCCACACAGCCAGAGAACATAACAGAGCAAAGTGTGTAAGTTTGGCAATCACAGACAGATACAGCACAGATCTAACAGCCACTCCTGAAGGAGTCCCTAAAAAACACACAACTGTCTTATGAGCTGCAGAGTCTCATAATACCCATCACTGATGTAGAAAGAGATATATAAATCAATTTGACTTTGACAACACTTCACAAAGCAGCTTTGCAATCGCATGGGAGGTCTTCACTGCATCCTCTGTTTGAAACATGGAAAACCAGAAACTGGAGGGAGGGAGGGAGAGAGGGAGAGAGAGAGGTGTGTGTATGTGTGCGAGTATTGGAGGCACATGTAGTGGTGCTCAGTGGACAGGGTACCTGTGTCTGGGATAAGGAACTGGGGATCCTCTCCTTAGGCCTGTTTTTACCAGAAGCCCTGGCCTGTTGATGGGAACACCACACAAGTCTCATTTCACAACTTTTAATATTATTGTTTTTACAATTCAATACATGCATGTACAATACATACAGGTACTCTTCCAAGGATTTTTATGCTGGTGTTGCTAGGTGCGCTACCTTGACTGTTGCGCTGTGCTTGGTCTCTGGGTTGTGACTGGTTGCTGTGCTGTGCTTGGTCTCTGGGTTGTGATTGGCAGCTGTGCTGTGCTTGGTCTCTGGGTTGTGATTGGCAGCTGTGCTGTGCTTGGTCTCTGGGTTGTGATTGGCAGCTGTGCTGTGCTTGGTCTCTGGGTTGTGATTGGCAGCTGTGCTGTGCTCGCTCTCTGGGTTGTGATTGGGTGCTGCCTTGTGTTTAGCTGCTCCATTGTGCTTGGCTGTTTCTGCCAGGTACCTCTGTGCTACCTTCAACAGTCGTGAAAACACATTCTTACCTCCAGGACCCACAGCCTCTGAGTAAGCGCACGCGCGCGCACACACACACACACACACACACACACACACACACACACACACACACACACACACACACACACACACACACACACACACACACACACACACAGCATGTTAGTTTCAGCTCTGAACTTTGGACTGGAAAAAGCTTGGAGCAGCTCAGGTCCATGAGCCACAGAGTTCCAAGCAGACTAATCACAAACTGCACCAGGAACATCTGTAGTGAAGAAGCTTCCACACTAGTAAGAGGGATATGTTCAAGTCCACACTCACATTACCTTCAAACCAGGTCCCATAGCACATCTATATTGTAACTATTACAATATATTTTTTGGGAAAAAAGTTGGGGAGAAGGCTGTGTTTGATTTTCACACCCTACTGCAAGATAACCAAACAAGAGACTCCAGAGTCTCAAAGTACAATAATTCTGCAAAGTACCCTCCGTTTCACATCCACCCTGCAGGAATGATAGAAGTGCAAGAGCTTTTACTATCCACCTACAAAATAAACTGGATATACGGGTGTGGAGTCACATTATTTGGTGCTGAAACACAAACATACACAGATAAAAGAAAACCCATAGCCGTTCCTATTTAAACAGAGTGAATGTTATCACTGCCTATCACATGCTCTCAGGTGGCGAGGACACACTGTCCGCGTAGTACTGCCAATCAGGGCCAAGCACTGGAGTATCAGGAGACTTCAAACAAGTCCTATCTGCCCCCTGCAATCTAATCAACAGTGCAAGACAGTGAGGGCTGTGCTCCATCTCAAAGCTACTGCGGGTAGTTTGCACAGCTGGGGAGAGAGGGGGGGATTACTACTGCTCTACAGGCCAGGGAGGTAATACCTGAGATTTCCCCTGCACTGAAATATTGCTCACTAAACAAAAGGCTTGATTACACAAGCATCAGCAATGGTCCAACACAAACATGTCGCCGGCCTGTGTTCTGGGAGTACTTCTCCGTGCTGATAATCCCGAGTGCAGCTGGGGCCTCGGATGAAACGGGTTAATTCTGGCTTTGCCATGACACGGCATGTCCCTCCTTTCTGTGGAGGCTTAGGCATGACTACATTACCCATAGATCACCTGTTCAAACATGCTGACCTTTCTCACAGGGTGGGATGTGGGCAGGGGTTTCAACAGCAGGTTTCTGATCTTGCGTCTCCTCTGTGCACTGAGGGTCCGCACTGCTCTTCACGGGGCTCCCTGAAACGGCAAGGACGAAATGATGAGACAACACTGGTAAAAACCACAACTGCTGGTAACTGTTGCACAACTACAGCAAACATGGAGAACTGGCTGATAAGAACCTTCTAAGAAGTGTATATATTTCCATATGTATATATTTCAGCTCTAAGTTAACCTAGCGTTCAACAGAGAAGGCCTACAGTGAGTCATCTGGAAGACACGTCCCCTCGAGCGGTTTACAGGCATGGACACGCCAGGCAGCCCCATGCGAGACCCCCGTGGGACACGGAGAGCCACCCTGACGAACCTCGTGGCAAGCCCACAGGACGTCTGCGGGACCTCTGCTGTGTAATCGGAGCCTCCCCGTCATGACAGCTAGACTCGTCTGCAGAAAGACTTTGCTTACTAATGAGCGCCAGCAGCTCCCCTTTTGAAGAAGAACGAGCAGTCTTCATGGGAATAAAGGCTATATTTCTTTGACGCAAATTACATTTAATAAACTTACAAATTGTTCATGCCTTGTAGTCACAGTTGTGTTCAATGCAGGGTGAATATATACTCTCTCCCTCACACACACACACTCATGCTCTCTCTGATGGAAGGCCCAGTGCAGCCTTTCTTCAGCATAATTCGGAGGATGATAAGGAGTCAGAGTTATTCTGAAAGTCCAGATAACTCCATTTTACTAACTCCATGTCCTCCAGCACCTTAACTGTGATGATACGCTGTCTTTTCAGGGTAGGCCATGTCATCCACTATTGTGTGTGTGTGTGTGTGTGTCCTATGAACAAAGCCTTATGTGATTCTCATATGCTGCATTTTGCATGCTCAGCTTGTAAAACCAGCAGCGAAAGGTGAAGGGAAGAAATGGCGGCAAAAAAAAAAAAAAGTTAAATGTGATCACCCCACCACATCATGGTGGCAGACCCAGCAGATCCAATGACTGATGTATGATCGATGACAAACAGATGGACAGATGACGGGTGGATGGACGGATGACGGACGGACAGATGGGTGACGATAAGGAGAGTTGAATTCAGCCCACACACACACACACACAAACATTTTTGACTGTCTGTTAAACCCAACTGGACACACGCCAGACCTGATGCAGGCTCGGAGACATTTCACCCTCAGCAGGGCAAACGCAGATAAAAACCCAGAGCCATTATCCACGCGGGCTGCCTCAGATCGAACCAGACAAATCAACGTCTCTCTCTGTTCCTGTCTTGGCCAGAGAGCCTCAGAGAAACAGAAGACAGCGCGCTGAGGCGTGAAATAGGTGCTGCTGTCTGACCGAAAGAAACCAATATGCAGTCTGGCAAAGAACTAAAGGAAGTTTCCTCGACCTCAGCCAGTTCTCAGATGTAAACAAAGCGCCCTTTCTCGCAAGGCTGCCTCGGAGGGCAAGAGTGGCTACACACCTGCTGGTCACCAAGCCCCATGGCCACAGCCTCCCGCCTTTGTTCCGTTCAAAGCGAAGCCCTTACGTCTCTGGACTGCCCCCCCCGAATCCTTAAACCCCATGACAAAACTCCCTGTATTCATCAGGCAGACCAGACAAAGGCAGGAGGAGGTCTGAAGCTGAACCTCATGAAGCCAGGAGTTACGCTGCAGTAACAGATTGTTGTTCTATGCTCCTTGGGAAGCCATGTGCGTTTGTCTTTCTTGGCTTGCAAATCTCTGTAATATTTAGACATGAACTTCAAGAGCCAGACTGTCGCTTATCTGAAATGAATGTGCAGGTGTGGCAACTAATAAAATCAATTTCATTGCAGACATTAACAAAAAGTAGTCATAAAAAAGCACCTGTGGTCTGACCCAGAAACGGTCTCATAAATATGTCCTTGTGCAGTGCCAAACTGGTTCCATTGGAGAAGGTCTTGCGCAACCCAGTGAAGGCTGGATTCCCTCCAGGTGAACAGAGGAAGTATGTTCCTGCTCTCCCACCGATAGCCATCACTTCCGCTATCGGAACACACAACACGGTTCACACACAGGTCGCCTGGCAACTGGTCACCATGGCATTTGCACACAGGAACTCTGGGAGACCATGATTAAACCTGAAGTTTCCTTCTGGGCGCCAGTGTAGAGGACTATAACAAAGGGTTGGGTTTGTGGATTGGTCTGGTTGTGAACAGCCAATCCGGTCTGTCATGGATCAGCTGGTCGGAGCTTTGAACTGTTTGTTTTTGCAAAGATAAATGCCATTAAAAAAAAAAAAAAAAAAAAAAAAAAAAAAGCACCCACACATTCATATACTTTAGCTTTGACTGCTATTAAACAGTATGCAATCAGCATGGACAAATTTGTGAGAAGTTTGTGGCTATATCTAAAAAGAAGTTTACAAAAATGCTAAACAATTTGAATCAAACTAACTACAAAGTTTCAAGTTAAATCCTGAGGTTATTCCAATTGCAAAAAAAGAGCGTGAGAAAAATAAAGCATCAAAACTAAAACAATATAGTCACGATAATGTGTGCCAGCCTCACTAGCACTCTACAGAGTGATCAGACTCTACCACAATAGCCTCACCGCCTCTAGATCAGACGACGGTCTATAGTTTTCGTTCAGGATAGACAAATCAACAGACCGGCTCCCTTAGAATTCTAGCACTAAACGCCTAGTGTGGCCTGGCTGAAGTGACCTTGTAACACAACTTTGTTTTGAGAGAACCTGTCTGGTTTTTGTGTTTTGTTTTTTTTTTTTTGTTGTTGTTTTTAACAAACCGCCACTGATTACAGCACAGGTTCTCGTACAAGCTGGAAGTTGCGTCAACTTGTACGGTCTCTTATCAGCAGAGAATCGGGAACTTCAAAGCTGCGTCTTCTCCAGTTTCTCCGCTTTCTCTGGCCTGCCCAGAGGAGATGCTGCCGAATTTATGTCGGGTCAATCCGCGAACAGTGATTCATACCATTTTCAATGTACACTTGGGGGGGGACTACCTTAAGCACTAGAGGTAAGCCCTACAGGTTCGACTACCTTAAGCATTAGAAATAAGCACTACTGTGTAGCATTATCCCAGAGAAATACTCTCCTGTTTAAGTACCTCAAAAAGCTGTTAGAAATACAGCCATCATTCAGTCATTCACGACTGTAACTGTAGTTGTTGCTGGACTGGAGGCTCAGTGGCCCGGATGACCACAGGAAGGCCGGACACACTCCACAACAAACCCCACGCAAGTCTCCGCAAGGCTTGTGGGATTCTTCCACGCGTTGGGAAAGAAAGACTGGACGCTCTGCAGTAGAGAACAGCAGATAATAGTCATTGTCCATTTGACAGGTGACCAACACCCAGCCAGATGGGTTCAATCTAGCAGCTTGCCGTTTTTCTACTGAAAGTCTCTTGCATGTGGTGATCAGTGGCAAACATCACCACATGAAAAGATCATTTCGCCACACACGACTGAACAAACATTTATTCTCAGAACGTAGTCAACAACCATGGACTCACAATAAGACTACAGCACTAGAGGAGTCATTGTAAAAGCTTTGGGTTGCGTTTCCTGAGTAGACATAAGTCCTTAAGTAGTGCAATACTACTGCAATTCTTCTGGAAGGTTATGGAGTTGTCTCGTCTTCGGTTCCTAAAGTGGAAGATGGAGCGGGTGCCATTCACAGGCAAAGGCTGGAACAGCCGTGCAGGTGAACACTGGAGTATGTGAATACAACACACACGCCATCAGAATACAAAACACAAATGAAACTGGGGAAAAATTAACCTGACCGCATTCAAGAGCCCATTTGAATCAGGGGGGTTAAGACTGAGGCCCCTACGTGCAGCCTGTGCAGCCTGCGTTCACGTAGAGGCGTCGGACATGCAGGAACAAATCTGGCAACACGGGAGACACGCAGAACCGGTTTCACACACACAGACCAGTCCAGCTTGGAACATATAAAATTCTCCATTATAATTTACAGTTTGGAACAAGGTCAGTAAACATGTAAGCATGTTTGATCAGACTGTTGAGCACACAAGGTCATGTCAACATCATGTAGCTCTGCACTTTTTCCTGTTCTGCACATGTATGGTAGTGCAGGTAAAACTGGTCTGGTAACAAGCATGGTGGACACATATAAGCAGTCTTAAACAGTCCAGCTGAACTTGAAGATCTCACGCAGCTGAAATTCCTAAGCTGCTACTATTACCGCACTGACAACATCCGTTCCAAGACCAGATGCACCTGCGTCTCTAGTAATGCCTGAACCCTCTGCACGCAAAAGCTGCAAAAATGAAAATGCAATTCATTAAAAGGAAAACTGAAATGGGTCTTTCAGCTTTGCTAGTCATCAGATCCTCATCTCATGGTGTAGTGCACCTTGAATGTCTTTATGATAACAGGGAATAACAACTGGTTGGGAGAGGTTGCTGAAAATACCCGTTAACGTACCAATCACCTGTTGTGTGAAACCAGAAATTAGTGAGCACTCTCCTTTTTGTTTGATCAGTCATGCCTCCAGACGCTCGCCCCAGTTTGCAAGCCATCTCAGACGGCACCCCGAGGCAAGGAGAGAGTGTCAGAGTTCAGGGGTCAGATTGAGTCACCGCAACTCATTGGTCTGGAGCCTCTGGAAGATGGAGGAATGTGAGGTGTCGTTCGAGTGGCCCAGCCCAGACGCCGGCCTGGACAACGGCGTGGCCATGATCACGAGGGGCTCACAGAGCCTTACAGAGTAAAGGAGATCCTGAGGGACCTCGTGTTATGTAGCAGCCAAAGGACTTGGATAGCTAACTTGTGCTTTCAAGTTCATGAGAGTATGCCTGCATTTTGAAATCTTTAGTAGAACCACATAAGGTGCTCAAACCCCATTTGCTCTATTCCTTATGGCAGAGGCATTTCAAACTGTGGTTCAGCCCCCTAGTGGGGCATGAAGGGATTCCAGGTGGGGCATTGGTGTGACAGCAAACTGGAAAAAAATTAACATTTAAACGACACGTAATCAGACATTTTCTTCAAACCAATTTAGTAATAAGGGTTTACATTAATTTGTCATTGTCACTTGAGAAATTTGGTGTCATGTTAACTACTAATGGGCTAGAAAGACAAACAGGTATGTTCGAGAAAATGTAACCAAGATTATTTAAGTGTGTTAAGCGTCCAGTGTTTCAGGGCTGCAGTGACTCTGCTGTAAAGATCTTCTTTTTTGCACAGAAACCAAGTTAAATGATCCCACAAGAAGCTGCCATTAAAAGTGCCACAAGCGGTCCTGCTCCATCCCAGCTTCACCACGGTCCTTCAGCGTATACAGACATATACTGATCTGGTACGAGGAGCAGAACAAAGCCAGTCTAACCTAAAGGACTCTGGAAACACCCTGGAACGTCTCCTAGAGCAGGAGTGTGTTACTTTCATATGAGCAGAACTGGTGAGAAGCTCCAGTCGTTGTGTGCAGTTCATCTTATTTTGTTAGCCGGTCAATTTAACTAACTTTCAAAACAGGAGGATTTGACCTGATGTTCTTTATATATTTGCTGTAGTAGTTTGTACACTGAGGTGTGGAAAGCGTTTGAATACCCCTGCATTGAGGTGTAAAGTTTCAGTACAAACCCATTGACAAACTGATTTGTGGCCTCATCAAATAGGTAAAAAGCAAACGTACAGAGAGTAACTGAAGGAGTTCAGAATAGTCCCAGCAGTATGAGAGTAGTGCTGACCTGCCGAACCCATGTTTGTCCTCCACCAGTCCATTGTGGGGGTGGGGGGGACGTCACACCTTAATAGGCCTTAAAAGCTTGATCCCAGGTCAGTGGTCAACTTGAGGGTCAAACACCAGAGCCGGTGGAGGACAGGACATGAGGTCGGGGTTTAGCCCTGCTCCAAAACTAGCTATGCCCGCTTCTCCACCCAACCGTAATCACAGTCCATGGTGATTGCTGCAGTAATGGCCTCTAATTTACCCGTTTCAGATCGTCTTTGCTCTTTTGTACTTTAGGACAGGACTGCAGCAGTCCGATCTCAGCTTTCATCTAAACACACGTCTTCCTGTGGGCTCAGAGGTTTTTAGACCCATTACAAGAAATGGCTTTGTAAGGAGTGAGTGTGTGTGTGTGTGTATATATGAATGAGCGCATGATTACAGTGTGTGATTACATCTACTCATGCATGAGAATGCAGGCGCCTCTTATCGAGAGCCCAGCAGTATGTAGACAACGCTCCAGACACACATAGCCCAGCAGTATGTAGACAACGCTCCAGACACACATAGCCCAGCAGTATGTAGACAACGCTCCAGATACACATAGCCCAGCAGTATGTAGACAACACTCCAGACACACATTGCAGAGATTCTCTGCTTAGGGAAAAAACCTTGTCATCTGTGAGGACAACAAATATATCCTGCTACATCGGAGGCGTAGGAAGGCCGGCCAGCTGAAGGACGCGGTGGCCGGACAGGGAGGATGCTGGGGACTCCGCTAGCTTCCATCCACAGCTTTTATCCAGACGTCCCCCCTCATGTAAGACTAAGGGAAGTTAACATTTCCCATCACGGCAAGGACATTGTAAGAACATCATCATGGCACTTCATCATGGGCCTTCCATCCCACTGAGATTTGGGTTGAGATCTGAACACTTGAATGGACATTTATGGCAGCACACACAACAAAGCATCACTGAAATAAAAAGCAAAACACAAACTGCATCTTTTAAAGTCTTCCTTAACAAAAGAGTTTGCCAAATAAAACCTCTAAATTAGTTCTTTAAAAAATATTCATATCTATCCAAATCTAAGCAAATACAGGAAAACAGGATACATTTGTATTGGAATGTGTTTAAGGTCGTGATTTTTGTCTCAAGTTACTCAGCAAAGTACGAAAGCCTGCTAGCTAACCACACCCCTCCCCGTAAAGATCCCCACTTTAAAGTAGGTCCGAGATGTATCGAATATCCCAACAGCCTCAGTGAACTGGGAAGACGACATGAAGAACAAGCCAGGACTGCAGCAGCTTCAGGCCAGTTTAATAGCAGTTTAATACCTGCACGAAGCTCAAAGCCAAGAGAAACTCCACCTCTCTACCCCAGCGTGTCCGAGGCCCAAGCTCCGGCTACAAACCCACCCGCCCAACTCCTCACGAAGGCAGACGAAAGCGTGAATGCACAGGCCGCTAACGCTAGCTGGAAGGACCTTCATTGTTCTTGCGAGCACTCAGGTTACCCAGAACACACTGCTCAAGGACAAATCAGCCTGCAAAGTACAAATATGCTACAATCTGCAGGATTCAAAGCAAAGTGGTCGACGCCATATTTGTGTACACTGGAGATTTCAAAGTGACTGTACAAGCAGTAATAAAAAGGCGGTTACAACAGATGCAAGGGATTACATAATCCCATAGGTTCATACAGATACATAATCCCATAGGTTCATACAGATACATAATCCCATAGGTTCATACAAATGACAACATTCTACAGTAGTCTGGCAGAACAACTTCAGTGAAAACGGTGAAAGCGTAGCTACGCAGTTGAGCAGAGCCGGAGTGGCTAATCGGGAGATTCGGGAGGATTCCCGATGGGCCGGCTTATGTCAGTCTCTAGTTTGGGCCGATTGGGAGGGGAAAATAATTTTGGGCCGGATTTGGGAATGAAACTCCCGGGCTGAAAAAAAGTGTCCCACTCCGGCCCTGCGGTTGAGGACCTGTGGGATTACGACCACTGTGAGCTGCTCCAGGCCTGGACACGCCCCTGCAGAGACTAGTGCCCTCCCACCCCAACACAACCGACTCTTCTCATGGGCCACGTCGAGCGAACTCTAAACGATGCAGTGCTGTGGTCAGCTGGGCGTGGACGTGTTTAACTCTGCTGCTTAAGCAAGAACGCATCAGCACCCATTACTTATCGTACCTTCTTGTGTCGGAGTTTCGGCTACCTCAAAACTGCTTTGCATCATTCTGTACACACTTGGAGCCAAGGAGTTGTTGTCACGGAAGCCTGATGAATGGACCCCATGCGTTAGGGTTGTCTGTCTGCAGGGAAACTGGGGCTCCACCTCTCCAGAAAAACAGCAGAGCAGAGCACAAATCAGAAGCTGAGTCAGCCAGAGGCGGGGCAAAGGGGTTGAGAGGCAGGACAGAGAGTGTGTGTGTGTGTGTGTGTGTGTGTGTGTGTCTCAGAGTAAGAGACAGAGATGGATGGAGATGGAGAGCTATAGAGGGAAGGAGTGGAAGAGGGATTGACAGAGAGAGAGAGAGAGAGAGAGAGAGAGAGAGAGAGAGAGAGAGAGAGAGAGAGGCTGAGAGAAAGAGAGGTGGAGGGGTTCTGAAAGATGCACCTGCTCAGCTAGTCTCTGGTGTGCTGGCATGGCTTTGACATTGGGGAACACGCTCACACAAGCAGAATAAAATTCTGGCCTCTGGGGTTGTGGGGCACTGTGCTCACCCCACACATTCTGGACACTGCACACCAGGACAGAGACACTGCACACCAGGACAGAGACACTGCACACCAGGACAGAGACACTGCACACCAGGACAGAGACACTGCACACCAGGACAGAGACACTGACTTCTACGGTAGTGAGGCAATTCTGTTAAAGCTTCACAGGGAAAGATGGCAGAGGGAGATTTCTTCCTTCCTCTAATGCGCCTCATTTGATAAGTCTCGCTGGCACTTGAATACAAGGCTAATCAAAGTGTTGAGATGCCATTTCAATGACCTCCACAGAAACTCCAGCATGAGGAGAAGGAGTGTGATGGCTGTCAGGGAGCTGAGGGGGGACAGCCCCCAGCCGCAGGGAGACAGCAGCAAGCCCGCAGTGGGCGGAGATCAAAGACTCGCTGCAAACAGTTCTGGTCCTAAACACTGTTAACTCAGCCCACAGTAACCGCAGAGAGAAGTCTGAGAGCTGTGGTCATTCAGTGGTTTCCCTCCGAACAGGTGTTCCGACAATGAGAGGCTGCTTAGTGGAAGCGAGAGAGTGTGCGCGCACGTGTGTGTGAGTGCGAGTCTGCGCGTGTGTGTGTGTGTGTGTGTGTGTGTGTGTGTGTGTGTGTGCGCGCATGTGAGTGAGTGAGTGAGTGAGAGAGAGAGAAGGCCTCAGAGTTTGTTTTCATTACAGTGCTAACAGAATGATGCTAACAAGGCTGACAGCTCACTGCGTGACTCAGTAGGTGACTCACACTGTCTCTGCCCTGAAGATATTCCCCGCACACACACACACACACACACACACACCTTAGCCTTTCAATTAAGTTTACACTAGGGTACCCAACAAGACATCCCCCTTACATGTACAAGCCCCCCCCCCCCCCCCCCCCGGGGGTGTTTCTCCTGCATTAAAAGGTGTTGAGTCACAGAGGGCAGACAGAGAAACACGTGTCAGCTAGCCATCCATTCCATCCTCTTCAGTCCCTACACCCCTGGCGAACACGCCCCTCTCCCCTCAGAGACGCAGGGATGAGACCAGACAGACAGACAGGGTAGCGGGCCAGACAGACGAGGGTGGTTGTGGGTAATGAGCCATGGAGCTGAACTGAGGCAGGAGACCCAGCAAGTGCTGAGTACAGCAGCCTAGCGGGGCAGACGTGCTCCACACGGGCAAACGCTTACACAAGAGAACCAGAACCTGCTGCCTCGGAGGAAAACGGACTTCGCGCGAACATCTAATTATTCTGTCAAATACTCAAAGAACCAACCTTTACTTCATCATGGCTTATTGTCATGGGCATGTCTGTGCACGTGCGATTATCCTGTGTTGTGAAGAGTAGAGAAGAAAAAAAGAAAAAAAAAAGTCCAACCAAGATGTTCCAGTCCTGACACTGTAATGGAGCCGTTTGATCTTCCTCACATGAATGATGAAGCACCCAGAGCCCATGTGCCCACCTCAGTGTCTGACAGCTTCTGTGCATTAACATCCAGGCCCAGAGGGCCCGTCACAGAGAACCGTGACCCTAACGCCTGGCCTACCAAACACCCACACCCCCCCCCCCCCAGCTCCTCCCCCCAAACACCACCTCTCTGTGCTGCTGGCCTCCCAGATCACACAGGAACACAGACCCTCCAGCATTCCGGGAATGGAGCAACTTTTTAAAAGTTTTAGTTTACCAAGTTTCTCACATTTCAGTATATATTGTTCTTAAGTACTATATACATTTTTTAAATGAAATGCGTGTGTTCTTTTTCAGTGCTGCTTGGTCCTCGCCTCCAGTATGAGGCTTGTGTGTGTGTGTGTGTGTGTGTGTGTGTACTTGCGCTTTGCTCCTCAGCCGTCTCCTCCAGTATGAGGCTGTTCATACAGTTGATCTCCCACTCCTGTACCTCAATGCTCCAGAGAGCAGGGACAAGTACGCAGTATCGAGAGCTGGAAAACACACACACACACACACACACACACACACACACACACTTATAAAACTGTGTGCACGGACAACTCTGGCATGTTGGGTCATTCATGATGCGGCTCGTCAGCCCGGCAGGAGAACCACCTCCACCGCAGGTACCAGCTGGACCCAGAGATGAAGGGACTTTGCCCCACCCGCAGGCCAGCACCACCTTCCAGCACATCACCCGTGATATCTTCACTGTTGCCATGTCAAGAGGTGCTGGCGACATCCAAGTGGATGATGTAAAAAATAAATAATTAAATAAGTTGAAAAATTGCACTGATCACTCCATCAGACGGAGAGAAAAAGTGAGAGAGAGAAGGAGAGAGAAAATGAAAGAGGTAAAGAGAGAGAGAGAGAAAGCCCGTCTGTGGAGGAGGGACAGCACTGTTCCTGAAGGCCAGGTGATCGACAGCCACTTTGAGCCTCAGGGGTGAATTTATTACACCATAACACTCACAAGTGCCCTCTAATTCAGAGGTAAATAAGAACCGTAGCTCTTAGAAGGCACAAAAGAAGCAAACAAAACAACCCGCCCAGTCCCAGTGTGAAGCTGCTGCTCTGGTGTTTCACATAAGGGATTCGCTCTCAGCCGGCTCGAATCTCCGGCTAGCGAGCGGAGAACAGAGCGGAGCACCAAAACATGACCCGCTTGGCACGGACACGGTGGCAGTGAGCAAGGGTAACTCCGCCCCCCCAGCCCCGGATCAGCGAACCGCTCCATCTGCTCTTGCAGTCCGACGGCCGGTCCAGTTCAGAGCATGTAACGTATTACGTGTAGGAAGCCCTATTCAGCCAGCACCACCCCCATGCGGTGGCCCGAATGCCTGTCTGAGTTGCAGAAGGCAAACAACTTTCCCACATGTTCACAAGAGCAGCTGAGCGGCCACAGGTTCCACGTGGAAAATACCGTAACAGGGAGGGGTGGAATAGGGGTGGGGCCTTGCCACTGTTGTCATGGTAATACACACCACATAAAAGCTGCATGTCGAGAAGGACTCAGCTTCAGGCGAGCGGGTGTGTGGTGGCGTGCGGGCTGAAGTCAGAACCATCCCGGTCTCCAGCGCTAGCTCACCCTTTACCTCAGGTCACTAGACCGACACAATCAAGGCCAGGCTGCCATGGAGAGCGCAACATCAAAAGAGCTCATCCATCTGAAACAAATGAAACAACTGCCTGCATTTTGTTTTTGAAGCTTTTTACAGACAGACACAGAAACTGGATAAGCCCCATGTCTCCTGTCTTCATCAAAGGAACAGCCCTCTACCACATGCACCAAATCACCACCCCCCCCCCCCCCCACACACACACACACACACACACACACACACACACACAGCTGTGACCGCCTGCAGGTGTCTTTCTTCCCATGTTGCCTATAGACAAAATCAGTTAGCAGAGTCTTAAATACTACACGTAGCTAAAACAGATCATAACTACCCAACAGCTGTTCTACTCTGTACAACATCTTGACAGATGCCAAATTTTTTACTTGTAAGCGAATGATGCCAACAGAAACATTAGTTACTGGACTTCTGCCCAGGTGTGGTCATGTCGCGTGAGAGGGGTGTGGGGACAGGGGTGAGAGGGCAGGACTCACACGTCCACAGGCACACGCAGCAGGACGGGCAGCACGGCCGCCTCCTCCGTCACGCTCAGGAGACGGGACTCCATCAGCTGCAGGATGGCCAGCCCCACGCGGAACACCACAGTCACGCCTGCACACAGACGGGAAGAGCAAGACGGGCACATGCAAAAACACACTCAGAACTCCAGACACACCACAGCATTTCAACAAGAACTAACTGTGATTCCAGAATTTAGTTGTACATTTCCTTAGCCATTCGAGTTAACCGCTGTTGACCATTTTAAATGTTTCTCGTGCTCTTTAGCACAGATATGCTATTTTGCTATACCAGAAACAATTTAATAGGAATGGGCAGTTAATAAAGAGTAACTTTGGGTAAGATAGCATGCTCAAAGGAACAAAAGCCACAAGACCTCTGACTGTGGAGCTGCAGTGGCCCACAGTGAGGGTCTCCCAGTCACAGGCAGTGAGCAGGGCACCAAGGCTGAAGGCCTTCCAGCTCTGTGCTGGGACCTACAGAACCCAACAGCCACTACTGTACCATGGAGCAGGAAGAGGTCCCAGATCGCCAGCACAGAGTCCCAGCACGGAAGAGAGGTGAAGAGCGTCAGGAACCACTGCATGATGAAATGGAGTGACGAAACACCAAGCTTCTCCTGAGAGGGGGAGAATATTTTAAAGATTTAATATCCCGGATAGGCACGTCACATGCACAAATAAACATGGCCCATCCGCTGTAAGCACACGCAGAACACACAGTGTTGGTCCCTCATCACATCTGCCAGTTGCGCTTCCTACACAGCGACTCTGTTGAGCTGTAGGACGTAGTGGCACCTCTGTGTCGGCTCTGTAACGGGAACCTGCATGTAGAAGACGGCTGTCTGGAGCTTGCTTAAGCTTCCCAGCTGCATTGAGTAAACCCCAACTGCAGAAACCCCCTAAAACACCAGCAGGCAGCGTTCACACACACACACACACACACACACACAGGCCCAGCTGGATGTATGCGGGCGAGCTAGCGCAGAGTAATAGCCCAGCAATCTCTGCGACTGATCGCGTGACTTTTAAACCACCGCCATCACAAAACACAATTTTCTTAAAGCTCTAGTAAGCTTGTGTATCCCATCATTAGTCAGTACATTGGTGTGTCCGATTCCCCCACGCACGGTGAATCCCAGTGTAAACACAGCGAGCGCGGATCTGAAACCTGTTCCTTCAGGCAGCCACGCTTGAATTTCGACGTGTCTGCATCACATATATAGTACAAGTCATCTTGTACTATAAGCAGAGTGCACGCTTTTAAGACCTAGATAAAAACACACCTCACAGTAATGTGAAAAAAATCTACTGGATCAACGCATGTCTGGATAAGAAGGCTGAGAGAGAGAGAGAGAGAGAGGGAGAGAGAGAGAGAGAGAGAGAGGGAGAGAGAGATGGAAGAGAGAAATAGACAGTAAGGGATCAGGCAGTGCAGGGTGACACTGTGATCATAGTCAGAAGAAAGAAGCCCGATTTCTCCATTCTGTTCAGTCTGCACACACAAAAAAGGAGCAAGTGGCCCGAGTTCAGTCCCAGAGGAGGGGTGAGGAGGGGAGCCAATGAGCTAATGAGGATTACAGGTATGTGCAGTGGGGAAAGGTGCTGAGCATTTTTTTTTTGCTAAAGCCCCAGCAGTCATCCCTGTGATTACCATGTGCTGGTAGAGCTGTGGTTTCCGATGTTTTAGTAACTGCTGAAACACCAATGCCTGGTGCTGGATCCTAGAAAAACATCATCAAATCATGTTAAAAGGTGTACAGGAAAAGGAAAGCTAGAAGAAAAACACCCAGAATCCAAAAGCATCACCATAAACAAGTGGCTTTAAAGTTTTTAACCTTTTTGATGTCTTGGACGTTTATAGGTCTATTGTAACCACCTACTTTTTGAGTGATGATTCGTAGATCTCAGAGAGGTACTTGGGTTTCTCGAGCAGAACCACCATGGCCCAAAAGGCTTCCTCTTCATCTAGGATCATGAGGAACACTGCAGCAATGTAGGACATCCCTTAAAAGAGGATAAACAAACCACCAGAAACCTCAGCCTTCACGAACATGACGTCCTGGACCAAAGACAGTCCCGAAGGGGATATACAAGTCAAGCGAAAATGACCGGCTTCAATTACACATTTAGAGACCCGTTTAAAAAGAAAAAAAAAGTTCTTTATCGGCATCTTGTGGTTATTTGTCGCCATCTTGTGGCGAAACAGTTCCGCTTTCTCCTCATGTAATAAGAGCTTCAAGAGTAAAAGTTAAATGTATAATAAGGTCAACTATGGAAATATGAAACGGCACCTTGGCTATATCCGATCCGAGGGTTGTATTTGGCGTAAGCAGTGAGCACTCGGAAAAGCTTCGCCTGCCCCTCAATGGCTTCAGGGCTGTCACCCATGAGAGAGCGGTGAGTTGGGAACGACCTCTCTAGAAAACAACGCAGCACGTTTAGCCGTAAACATTCAGTCTGTACACTCGTCTCATACGATGATCTGGAAATCCTGCCTACAACAAAACGACTTTAAAAGACCTTTATCTCATCAGTACCAACGCACAATTAATCACTTCACTACTTGTGAGTGGAGATTGTAATAACAGTTATTACGGGGGAAAGGTTTTACGTACGCAAGACTTGCGTATAACGAACTTGTGTCCCCATTGGTTACATGGGGAATTTCAACATTTTTTTTTGTTACCGTTTCACTATTAATTTTTATTTTTTGCAGTCGCAGACATCTCGCTCATATGCCTTTGTTCTCACTACAAACACAAAACCAACCGGTCCAACGGGCCAGTAAGCATTGGCAAATGATCAAGACAGACAAGTCCAAACGGTTATTCCGTCGGTGGGTGGCGCTGCAGCTCACGCAGGTCCAGGGCGATCTGTGTGAGGAGCCCCGCGTCCGTGAGCTCCGGGCCCACACCGGTAGCGCGGCCGCTCGGCGCGGTGATGGCGGAGATGAGGCCGTACTCGCTCACGCCAGCGTCCATCAGGGGAGCCCTGATCTCAGCCAGGCACACCTGGGGAGGACGTGCAGGTTAACCGGTGTGAGGACACACCCTGGAGTCTCAACTAACGCTCAATAAGTACTGATGGGAAACACAAACGCTTCTAAAAGTAATTACAAACATACTGCTGCAATATCTGCATGTGATAAGCTTACTGTGGCTATTTATCTGTTAAAAGTGATTTCCAGGTACGGCATGAATGAACACATCACACCGGTGGATTCTTGCACGTTGAACATTTCCACAAGTGGTAAGTACAGAAGCATGACTGTCTCCGTGACATGTAGTCTGCCCACTGTGGTTACAAAAAGAAACTGTCTCTTCCTCCTAAATGTAGATGGAGCAGACCTGGTAGCTGAAGTCACTGGACATCCTGACGGCCTCGACATTCAGCAGTCGCGTCCACACCCGCCCTCGCAGCGCTGGGGGTATACCGATGCGGATGAACCGCTCGATCTGAGGGACGACACACTAGAAATACTATAGTATGTATACTATATTACTATACTATACTACTATAAATAACCAACACGATGTAGCCTCGAAGAGAAATGTCAGAGCGCCCACACCTGACTTTTACAAAGGAAACTGGATCCATTCCAATAGCTGAGAAGTTCGCACAGTTCTTTGACTTTAACGGCACTTGGTTGGGGATAACTAGAGAGAAAAAACACTGTTTGTACCATTTTCTGAAAATGAACATCTCGAAACTCGCCAGCTAACGTATTACTTAAACTAAACCGAATGGCGCACGTACCTGTAATCATGGCATCTGTGCTGCAGTTTCTTCTCTTTTTTACTAAACGCAAAGCCGAACTCGTCAAAGCCCACGCTGCTGCTGCGCCGCTTCCTCGGAACTTTTGCGCCATTGCTGCTGCTCCTTCTCCGCAACATGTTTTCAGCTACAGAACTTCCACTCGTTATTTTACTAATTAATTCCTAATAAGGAAACGTTGTCTTTGCAGCCCGGAGATGTCAGTTGTCAGCCTTTTTTAAACTCGCCGCCAGACTGTTTCCAATATGGCTAACGGAATGGGAATCATTCAACATAAAAGTCCCGGCGCCCCATTATTTATGGTTTTTATTGCCGCTGAAATATTGCTGCTGCCGTGCGAACAACTGAGCTTTAAAATCACTATAACAGTTAGACTCAGTTTTATATGTTCAGAAATTCAGCGATTTATAATGTTTTGAGTAATTAAAAAACATAACTGAAATGTTTAAAACATTCCCTCCGCGTTCAGTAAGATTAATCAGATTCGATTCAAAGTATTGCATTTTAAGTGAAAATTGCCAACATGCATGTGAAAAGGGGACTTAACAATTGTATTGGTCATTATTTTCAAATGAATAATGTTCTATTAATAGGCACCAGATCATTTGTCCATTTGCGGTCCATTACAGTGTCTTCTCATGCTGTGGGCAGACATTAGAAACCTGCTTCAACTTGACTCCCAGGATGTCTGAAAAAACCAAAGGAAACGGAGAAGTGATGTTCCTTGAGAATTTATATGTAAAGTAATATGTATTTGTATGTGTTCTGGCCAATATTGCACTGATGTAAGAGTATAAATTGGTATCAATAACTTGGACTGCTGTGTGGTTATGTGAGCTGCAGTTTGTCTGTAGCATGTCAACAGCACCTGCAGGCCGTCTGAGCTGGAGAGGGTGGCTCAGCCTCCAGCCTGTTCAGAGTGCTGTTCACCCTCTGCACCTGAGTCCACACAGAGGTCGTGTTCAGACACACACACACACACACACACACACACACACACACACACACACACACCTCCTCTAACGCTCCTGTCTCCCTGTAGCTCTGCTGTCTCGTTTTCCTCTAATGTGCGGCCCATCCAGCCATGGGCCTGCTCCGGTGCCTTCATGCCAAGCCACAACCTGTCCTTCTCCCTCTCCAGCTCCTGAAGTTTTTTCACCTGCCCGAGGGAAAAAGAACCAATCAGAACTCCTAAACCACAAGTCACCAGTGGATCACTCAAAAACAGCCCAGATCCCACTGATGTAGAGGCAATAAAGCGCCCTACAGGTGGTCTATGTTTATCACTGCAGAGTTGATCCATATTTCTAAATCTCATAATCCAAGCTTTGCCATGCACTCATCACTAGCCAATCAACATGATTCTCATTGGGCAGGAAAGATGCTATAGGTGTCACCCTTTTCTTTTGCCAGAGGATATTAATTAATTATTAATATAATGACACGTATCCATATACGTCAAACACGTAAGAATTACATGAAACAAAAATGTTAGAAACAATGCAGTCCTACTAATGTAGTAGGATACTCTCCTCCAAGTTACAGTAATTTTCACTGTTACATTTGGTAGATAAACATCTTTCCATCAATTCCAACATGTAAACAATTAATAAACAGCAAAAACGTTCACAAAATCTAAGGATGTAAAAATCCTGAGAACACAAGTTTTTTATTGCTTAGAATTCAGCTGGATTTGGGATTTTGTTCTTGGGTGTGGGTGCATTGTTTCCAGTCCCTTTAGAGACCATTCTTAGTCACTTTGCTAAGATGGAGTTGAACAAAAATAGATTGCACAAAACTTTTTATTGAGCTGTGAACTGCATTGCTCCAGAATCCAGATGGAGGGTGGCAATATTGTCATCAAATCACACGAAAAATAAGGATACATGTAAAACATGTCATCACACAGGACGCATCACCAGAAAACAAATCAGTGTTGTCACTTCACCAGGTCAGTGTCTCAAAATAGCCTGAAACATATATGACTTTACACACAGCTACAATTAAGTACAAGGTATGAAGCAGTGTACGATGAAGTACAGCAATCACCCAAAAGAATAACTGACTAAAGCCATCTTTAAGAAATAAATAAGTGATCTTCACTTTACTGTCACAATGGATAAGCCAAACTTAGGAAACGACCCATCTGTGATAATCTCTGTATATCCAAGTAACTCAACAAAGCAGCACTGACCCAGAGGAAGAATCAGACCACACTAAGCGATACTGACCCAGAGGAAGAATCAGACCACACTAAGCGATACTGACCCAGAGGAAGAATCGCAGGGCATCCAAACTGCTGCAGCTGCTTCTCACTGGCACAGTGACTACAGTGTAGGAGGCCATGAGAAACATCAGCAAACTCCAGAAAGGGAGCAGACCATGAAGTGAAGATTCAGAGGGTTTAGTAAGAGACAGTGCTGATCGTTCTGTGCAATCCCCACCCAACTAAGGAGTGGAGCATGACAGAGAGAGGAGTGTGTGTAGGAAAGCAGCACCAATGAGCAGATATCCAGTCTGAACTCTCCAGAAGTCCTTCTGATGTGCTTAATGTAAAGAAAATGTAAAAAGAAAAAAATCTTCACAGAACCACAAAAGATTTTTATTAGAACAATGAAAAACATGTTTTAACACCAAACATAATCATATCAGCAAAGGTACAACAAACCTTCTTTGGCTTATCCGAAAACCTTTTAGAATAAGCTTTGACAATTCAACGGGTCCCCTCACCATTTATACAAGAAAGTACTTGTAACATAGAAAATACCCCTAAGCAATGAAACTCTTACATTAATTTGATATAAAACCATTTAAAATAATTACTGTATTTATTTTATTTTGAATAATAAACTGAAACATGTAATCTTCTAAAATAAAGGCAAATGGCCTGCTATTGAAAACTGTCTGAAGTCATTTATAAGAAATTGTGTAGAAATAAAATTGGAACGCGTCTCGTCTAAACAGTGCTCAGGCAGACATTTGTCACCAACAAGAACAAATGCAACTTCTCCTCATTTCACTTTTTCCCGTTTGCCCTTCATGCCTGCTTCCCTCTCTTGGTTCTCCTGGTTGAAGGGGTAGGGAGTGAGGTCCAGGGAGAGGAGCTTGCTGAACATGCACTCATTAAACTGTAGGGGGCGACAAAAAGAAGCGCCAAGAAAAACTAGGCATGAACAGGAGTAGCTGAGCAGTATGTTGTATGGGGAAATTAAGGATTCATATTTAATTCAATCATGCATGTGCGTGCGTGCGTGCGTGCGTGTGTGTGTGTGTACCTCAGAGTAGACCCCCAGCAAAGCGTCAGACTGTGAATAAAACTCCTCCTTCAGTGAGATGACGATGATCTGGAAGTTTTGTTTGGACTGCTCCCTAATGAAGCTTGTCACCTGAACAAGAACAAAAGGCCCAAACATTACTACCTGAGATGGAGACCAAAGACTACCTGGCCCAGGGATGTTGGGAGTGGTATGAGGAAGCCCTTATTGCGTAGCGTTTATCCACAGAAGAGTTCAGCCGCTCTGCCGTGAGTGAGCGTGTTACTGTGAGCGGCGGTGTGGGGCTGGTCTTGCCTTGCCGATGTTTGTGTTGTCCAGGGCAGCGTCCACCTCGTCCAGCACAAAGAACGGAGCAGGACGAAAACTGGGACAGAACAATGAAAACCTGATGAGCCAAACTAAACACAACATGCTGGTAATGAGCACTGGTTATTCCCAGTATTCCCAGTCATTCCTGTCAGCAGCTGATGACAGTTAGTTCTAAGGCACTGTTATGAGAAAGGGTCAGAGAAATAACACGCTGTTTCCTCATCTCTTGTGACTCAAATGTTACCTGTGAATAGCGAACAAAAGGGCGAGGGCTGCGATAGACTTCTCTCCTCCTGACAGGTTGTCCATGGCCATAAATCTCTTACCAGGGGCCACACAATTATAGTTGATGCCATGCAGATAGGGTTCCTCTGGGTTCTCTGGAGTCAGAACAGCCTGCAGCAGACACACAGACAGGCTGATATGCAGTTCTAAATTATGAATGGAAAATGGGGGGTGTGGGATAGTGGTGGTAGAATTTGTAGATAAAATTACAAACATACATGCATATTCATGAGAATGTAAGAGATTGTATGAGTAATTTGAGATAAATGATTCTTGCAGCAAGCATCGAGGATAGGATCCTGGAGACCCACAGCTATTATCTGAATAATGTAGCCTGACTGAGAGAGAATGGGAGAGGAGGAGAGTGAAAATCTCACCTGGGCACTGTCGTTCCTACACAGCTGTTTGTATATCTGGTTGATGGCCACACACACGTGCTCAAAGCACAAGCTGAACAGATAGAAGCGCCTGGCCTTCACCTGCTCAAATTCCTGATGGCACTTCTTAGCTCTGCTTGTGCTAGCCTCAAATGCTAACGCACACACGCACACGCACACGCACACACACACACACACACACACACAGTGTTTGAATGTAAGAGCATGCCTCCTTGTGGTTCAGGATGGCACTCACAAGCAATTCATGATTTCCTCTGAGTATGCATATGTATGTATGTATTAGGGATGCACCGAAATGAAAATTCTTAGCCGAAACCGAAAACCGAAAATGAGGAAACCAAGGCCGAAAGCCGAAAACCGAAACACCGAAATACATTATGCCAATTATTAGTAACATTGGATTTATGGCTAACCTCACTAAAATCAAGGCATTGCTATTCAAAGAATAAATCAACTCCAAAATTTGATTTGAAAATATGTATTTAGCACTGACATTACAGTAATGCATATTATAAAATAAAATTAGTGGTGGGCCGTTAACGGCGATAACGCTGACAATGGCCGACCACTAATTAAATTTAACTCGCTTCCAGACCGTTTTTATCTGAGAGGATAAATATATGTATTTTATACGAGTTAAATTTAATTATAACTGACTGGCCTGAAAGATAAATATAAATTCTCTCATAAAAACGTGACGTGAGTTGCAACAACATTAAACAGCTCAGGTAAACACGCTTCTGAGAAATGTCGTCTGCTCGGCAAAACATAACGGGGCTCAATGTTCTCTATTAGCCTGCGAAATCCCACATCCTCTACGACAGAGAACGGCTGATCGCCTAGGGAGTACACTGTACGATATTTTAAATCGTGTACTCAGCTCCAGCTCAAACTATAAGACTAAATCGCAGGGTTTAAAAGTTCACAGCTCACGATTCATATACTCACACTATATGACCCGACGCTCTCATGCGACCTGACTGCTCACACTATACGTCCTTACACCACATATCGGACTCTTGTATCCGGAACTGCGTCATAAAAACGGGAGAGACGCTCATCTGAAATGTCCACAAAAAAACGCGCTGCCTTGGCAATTTGTGCCATTTCTGTGTCTAGAAACACCTAAAAAAAAAAGGCGACGTGCATGAACAAAAAAATGTCTGTGCAGATGCGGGTTTTCACCTCATTCACTGAAAAAGTACCATTAACTTGTGTTTTATGATGTATATTTGCAACTAGCATTTATTGCTTGCTAATCAAACAATATTTCAATGATTTCATCAAAAAAGAAATTCACTCGCACATGCGCGCGCGCGCACACAGAGGATTTTACGTCCTCGGCTCGTGGAGCTGCTTCAACAGTGCGATACTCTCACGAGGAGCGATTTGAATTTCAAACATGTTTGATATTCTTGCGACGCTGCGATTTCTGATCGGGAGTTGGTCGTGAGGTGTGAATCGCTCCTCGTTTACCTGTGTAAACTACACGATGCACGACATGCGATTGAGCCGAAACTTGGCCCGATCGCAAAAATAGTCGCACAAGTGAAAAATCGGCTGAAAGTGGGCGTGTCGTGCATCGTGTAGTTTACACAGGTAAACGAGGAGCGATTCACACCTCACGACCAACTCCCGATCAGAAATCGCAGCGTCGCAATAATATCAAACATGTTTGAAATTCAAATCGCTCCTCGTGAGATCGCATGAGAGCGTCGGGTCGTATAGTGTGAGTATATGAATCGTGAGCTGTGAATTTTTAAACCCTGCGATTTAGTCGTACAGTTTGAGCTGGAGCTGAGTACACGATTTAAAATATCGTACAGTGTACGCCCAGCTTTAAGGCAACGAGTTCCATCATTTTTGGTGTAATGTCCTTTGCCTTGGCGCCATCACTGGAAAACTTTTTTGCTAGCTTTATCCAAATAAACACGTGCAGGCGATTTTTGCTTGCGTCATCACAACACATTGTTTCGGCCGTGTTGTTTCGGTGATGAAAGTATTTCGGCCGAAAACCGAAAATGCAAATTTAAGCCATTTCGGCCGAAAATTTTCGGTGGCCGAATTTTCGGTGCATCCCTAGTATGTATGTATGTGTACATATACGTGAGTGTGTCAGTACCATCCACAACTCCACGGAAGCTGTCCTTCACCTCTATCATCTTCTCCAGGGCCTTCATGTTGGGTGGTTTGGATGCATGGATCAGTTTCTCCAGAGATAATACATTCTCTTTCAAGGACTCTACCTGGTTCTCAACCTCTTGTTCTTCAGTCAGACTCTGTACACACACACACACACACACACACACACACACACACTTTTTTTTACATAACAGTAAAATAAAATTTCCTCTAGCTAAGATGTAGTCTTTGTAAAATTTTATTATGAATGCCAATTTCAAAAAATGAAAACCCCAAAGTGACTAATCAGGGCTGGGTTGCTCAATAGCCTCGCAAAACAACGATCATCTTGAAATGGTACACATTATTCTCTCTCATTAAAGATGACCTTAACACTACAATGATCTGGAGAAATGGGCCCCAAATGGCCAAGTCTTATGCTTGTGTGTGTGTGTGTGTGTTATGTGTGTCCTTATCCTCACCTTCAGTCTGTCTTCCAAGGGTCCGTAGTCAAACACCATCTGCCCCTCACGCTCATAAATGTCCAGTGTGCAGACACTCTGGGACTCAGAGTCCAGCTGTGTGGGAGAGCAAAGACCTTTAAAACACAGCAGGCAACCAGGGAAGGAACAATGCAAGCACATTTCTCTCCCCCTTTCCAAATAGGACAGTGATCCACCACTGCATAGTTGCATAATGCTGCTGTAAAGACACAGAAACACCGCCACATGTTGAGAGTCTGGTATCTATAGTGTGTGCTCATCTGGCCACACTGCTGGCCAGTTGCATTCTGATTGGCCATCCAGACTGCACCATCACAATCTACATCATTTCATACTCATGAAGCAGTTTTGTTGTTCAAGCAAAGTTCAGCCGTAGCCAACAGTTTGCATATAGGAGGTAAAATTAGCCATTGGATCTTATCATTAAAAGTAATTCAAGAGCTTTGCTTAAAGCAGTTAATAACAACCAAGAGAGACATCAGTATGTCTTTGCCGACGGATGACAGGAAAAGTCTCATACGTCACACACGGCCAACTTTGAACAACCAGCATGGCTTTCAAGTCATCTGAATGTGTTGGTTGTGTGTCCTGTTCTGTCAGTTGTGAAGGATTAAGTGAAATACCTCAAAGACAAAGGCAGAGTTGTGGTTTATGTGGGGAAATATTAAGAGCTTGATGCTGACATTACATCGTATTTGGCACTCCCAAACTGCCTGTGGGTACTAAAAAGTGGAGCAAAGTGCTACAGACTGACATGTACTGTGAACGCCTTTCCAACCGTTTTCTCAGTGTTATAGGTATGGCTGTGTATAAAATATTGGCGAACGAAAATTATTGACGTTGTTGAGGCCGTATACTCCAACGCTAGGGATCTAGCACTAGGACCCTGGAGCGGTTATTTTCTGCATTAGCGCTAGATTCGGCAAAGTTCACATCGCGCCAGAACAACTGAACAACACACACTTATAATAATTTAATGCCTCCCCTCATAAAATTCCAGACATTTTAAGACATTTTTAGGCCTTGAATATGGAAAACTAAATGTAAGACATTTTAAGACTTTTTAAGGACCCGCGGGTACCCTGGTGAGAAGACCGGGGGGCGGGGCATGTGACGTCATGGGGATACGGGGCGTTGACATGTGACGTCATGGGTATACGGCGACAGGTGATGCCAAATGCGTGTGTGAAAGGCGACATTAGTATCTCGTTCCCACGCGTTAGTAAGTCGTGGCCACGCGTTATTATTTTTTTTACATGATGTCACCTTACGGGCTCTGTAAAATATAGTAAAATCCATAAAAAAATTTTTTTGACTGTCTTGTCAATGGATTCAATGTATGGAGCCAGATCCTTAAGCGCGAGAGGCCCGCTTTCGCCATTCCAGATGGCTCAGAACCAATAAATACATTAGCAGCGAAAATGAGTGTAAAATACCAGGGTTTACTTGTTTTTATTTTCTAACATGGGCTAAAGCACAGGGTAGACTCAAACGACAAGTGTTTACAACTTCATCTTCAACCTTTTCAGCCCTGGCGCGAATGTTATCCTCACCCGTCCGTGGATTCACCAGTTACAACTACAGACACTAGAAAAAAAATCTCGTTTCTTATTTTATGTCACCGTTAACTACACGGGGTTGACGCGAACTTAATAGGTCTATCTATCTACCTATTTATCACAAGAGCTTGTGGCTCTGACAGTATTCAACGCTGTAGAGAACGGCAGTAACTTTGTTTTACCGCAAAATATGAAAACGATTGAAACCATTAATAACCCAATTAAATCCACTGGGAAATGTACGATCTGGTAAATGTAGTGGTAAATGTACAATCTGGTAAATGTAGTGGTAAATGTACGCTCTTCTGACGGTGTAGCACTAGGTCCTGCTTCTCGTCCCGCTTAGAAGTAAATAAATAACATGAATGAAGAACGTTGGTTGAAACGCTATTTGGCCTCTATGATGGTTCGGGGCGGAAACTGCTGGCCACTGTGTCATTGAAATTGCAGATTTCGGAAGTGCTCTGTTTGCTTAATGAGTCAATGATAATTAAAATATATACATATAATCTCCCGACCCCCCCCCCCAAACAAAAAACTCATTGGATCTACACGATTCACGCAGGTCACCCTTTTCAACTTCAAAACGGCGAATTTCGCCGAAATGTGACAGATTTTCATGCCTGTGTCCAGCAGGAGGCAGCTCAAAAAGTAAAAAATAATTGGCTTTAGTAAAGATCAAGGCATCCATCTAGGAAAAACCATGGCAAAGCAGCTCCAGTCAGCTGCCATCTGGCTAAACACATGTTGCAAGTGCTTTAACATTTGTAAATTCAAATATTCAGAGTTAATTCAGAGAATATTTTTCCTTGCCGTTAATGGGTTAGAAGGTTAGAAGCTGTTGCCTGTATACAGGAATTAAATATTTCTTTTTAAAACTCTTTTTTCTGTATTGGTAATTGACATGTCCTCTCCCCACTTATTGTGTTCTTCTTCTTCTTCTTCTTTCGGCAATTCCCATTTAGGGGTCGCCACAGCAGATCAAACTCCTCCATCTGGCCCTGTCCTGAGTGTCCTCCACTGACACACCAGTCACTCTCATATCCTCTACCACTGCATCCATAAACCTCCTCTTAGGTCTACCTCTCCTCCTCTTGCCTGGAAGTTCCTTCCTCAAGACCCTCCTACCAATATACCTCTGCTCCCTCCTCTGTACATGTCCAAACCATCGCAATCTTGCTTCTCTAACTCCAAAAGATGCTACATGTACTGATCCTCTAATAAACTCATTTCTGATCCTATCCTTCCTCGTCACTCCAAATGAGAATCTCAACATCTTCATCTCACACACATCCATCTCCCTCACCTGTCTCTTTGTCAGTGCCACTGTCTCAAGTCCATACAACATAGCAGGTCTCACTACTGTCCTATAGATCTTTCCTTTCATTCTAGCCGACACCCTTCTATGACAGATCACCCCAGACACTTTATGCCATCCACACCACCCTGCCTGCACTCTCTTCTTTGCCTCTCTTTTACTTCCTCCATTACTCTGTATCCTCGACCCCAAGTAGGTAAATTCGTCAACCTTCACCAAATCAACTCCTTGTAAGTGGACCTGTCCACCGTCTGCCCTCTCATTCACATACATGTACTCTGTATTACTCCTGCTCACTTTCATTCCCCTGCTCTCCAAAGCATATCTCCATCTTTCCAAGCTCACCTCCACCTGCTCCCTTCTCTCACTACAGATCACAATGTCAACAGCAAACATCATAGTCCAAGGGGACTCCTGCCTAACCTCGTCCGTCTGTCTGTCCATGACAATTGCGAACAGGAAGGGACTCAAGGCTGATCCCTGATGTAGTCCTACCCCCACTTTAAACCCATCTGTCATTCCTACCGCACATCTCACTGCTGTCACACTGTTCTCATACATATCCTGCACTACCCTCACATACTTTTCTGCTACTCCTGACTTCCTCATACAATACCACAGCTCCTGTCTCGGTACTCTATCATAAGCTTTCTCTAAGTCAACAAACACACAATGTAACTCCTTCTGTCCTTCCCTATACTTCTCCATTAACACTTGAAGCAAACATAGCATCTGTGGTGCACTTAGCTGGCATTAGGGCTGCCACGATTAGTCAACTAGTCACGATTATGTCGACTATTAAAATAGTCGACGACTAATTTAATAGTCGATTAGTCGAGGCGTCAGTTTTGTTTTGTTTTTTTGCTTTTTTCTCTCCAAACTGCTCCACTGCTGCGTCTGCCTTTCTGTCCTTGACGCACATGCGCAGTAGTGGAAACCGTGGTAGGCAGTGGACGACATCCCAGGACGTTATACAGACAGGCTCTGGTATCGTGGCTACCCGGCTACGGATCTCAAAAGTGTGGGATCACTAAGAAAATGAAAGAGAAACGCGTGCAATGCAATATCTGCAAGGCAGATTCCACGGCAGCACAACCACGATGACATGACAATGTCTCAATTTTAGTTAGCTGCTAAAACGAGTGTAAACAGAGCGTTAACTTAGTACTTACTCATCGTGGTAGCTGTAAAAGTTAACATTAGCGATGGCAATTTGTTTCATTAGCTTTAGCACGCATTCATGTGTTTTCTGTAACGTCAGTGAGACCAAAACTTTATTTTTGTGAATAATTCCTTAGTTTCAGGTACCTACCTAATTTGATTTAAATGTAGCTAAGTTTGATGCCAGAGACAAATGAAAGAATGAAAAGAATTTCTTTATTAATGTATTTATATTTGTGTTTAAGCCAGTGCATTATCCTTATTTTAATCAGTTTGTTGCAACAAGCTGCATATTTCATTAAAGGTTTAATGAACTATGATATAAATTGTTTTTATTTTTAGTTAGCATATAGCTGAAATCTAATGATGGTTATATAATAGCAGCTGCATTCTAGTGTGATAAGCTGTATGTTTTATATTCAATTAACATATGATCCGATTAGTCGACTAATCATAAAAATTAATCGGTGATTAGTCGACTATAAAAATTATCGTTGGTGGCAGCCCTAGCTGGCATGAAACTATACTGCTGCTCACAGATCTCTACCTCTCCTCAAAGCCTAGCTTCCACTACTCTTTCCCAGATTTTCAGGCTGTGACTGATCAACTTTATTCCCCTGTAATTACAACAGCTCTGAACGTCACCCTTATTCTTGAAAATCGGCACCATTATGCTTTGTCTCCACTCCTCAGGCATCTTCTGACCTTCCAACATTCTGTTAAATAACCCAGTCAAAAACTCCACTGCTGTCTCTCCCAAACATCATCCGGTCCAACTGCCTTACCACACTTCATTCTCCGAATTGCAGCCCTTACTTCCTCCTTGCTCACCTGGGGCACTTCCTGATTCACAACCTCTACCTATTCTAACCTTCTTTGCCTTTCATTCTCTTGATTCATCAGTTCCTCAAAATACTCCTTCCACCTTCCCAAGACAATCTCCTCACCAGACAACACATTTCCATCTTTATCCTTTATCATCCTAACCTGCTGCACATCCTGCCCATCACGGTTTCTCTGTCTGGCCAATCTGTACAGATCATTTTTCCCTTCCTTAGTGGCCAACTTCTCACACAGCTTGCTATATGCCTTCTCTTTAGCTTCTGCCACTGCTCTCTTTGCCTTAAGACACATCTTCTTGTACCTCTGTATACTTTCTTCATCTCGCTGAAAATCCCAATTCTTTTTAGCCAACCACTTTCCTCTCAAACTTTCCTGAACTTCCTCATTCCACCACCTCTACTCCTTGTCTATCTTCCTCTGTCCTGAGGTCACACCAAGTACCTTCCTAGCCACATCCCTCACTGCATTTGAAGTCTCATCCCAGGTATCCAGAACACCACCACCACCACCACCATTACCCAGTACCTGCCTCACCTCATCCCTGAATTTTACACCACAATCCTCATCCTTTAACTTCCACCACCTGATCTTAGGTTCCGCTCTCACTCTCTTCCACTTCTTCACCTCCAAAACCATCCTACATATCACCATCCTATGCTGTTTAGCTACACTCTCCCTGTGTAACACCTTGCAATCACTAACCTCTTTCAGGTTTCGGATATAGTCGACCTGTGTGCATCTTCCCCCACTCTTATATGTTACCATGTGCTCTTCCTTTTTCTTAAAGTGTTAACTACAGCCATCTTTATCCTTTTAGCAAAATCTACCACCATGTGTCCTTCCGTATTCCTTTCATTAACACCATATCTACCCAACACCTCCTCATGACCACTGTTCCCTCCACCAACATGTCCATTTAAATCTGCTCCAATAACCACTCTCTCTTCTTTAGGAACCTGCAAAACAACTTCATCTAACTCTCTCCAGAATTCTTCTTTCTCCTCAACATCACAACCTACCTGAGGAGCATAAGCACCCCATCAATCTCTAACTTTACACAGATCACCCTGTCACTTACTCTCTTTACCTCCACTACACTCTTACTAAACTCATCCTTCAGGATTACCCCAACTCCATTTCTCTTCCTGTCTACACCATGATAGAAGAGTTTGAAGCCACCACCAATGCTCCTGGCCTTGCTCCCCTTCCACTTGGTCTCCTGTACACAGTATATCTATCTTCCTCCTCTCCATCGCATCAGCTAGCTTTCTCCCTTTACCTGTCATAGAGCCCACATTCAACGTACCAACTCTAACCTCCACCTTCCTGCTCTGCCTCCTCTCATTCAGCTTCAGAACCCTCTTCCCCCCTCTCCTCGTCCCAACAGTAGTCCAATTTCCACTAATGCCCTGTTGGCGGGCGTTGTTAACCCGGGACTCGACTAATCCGGTATGGAATTTCTATTTTTGATCCGCATCATTTGATTTGGCGCAGTTTTTACACCGGATGCCCTTCCTGACGCAACCCTCCCTATTTATCCGGGCTTGGGACCGGCACTAAAATACACTGGTGTGTGCACCCTAGTGGCTAGGTTCCCCACTTATTGTGTTATTAGTATTAATTTATTATTAATGTATTATTAATAAGTACCATTAATAATTATTATTATTTTGTGCCATCAACCAAAATGTAATTGTCACGTAGGGCTACCCCCCCTCCCCCTCTAGCTGTCACTTTGGGTTCCTGCACCTCGTGTCTGTTGTTCCCTGCGTGTCTGTCTCCATGGTTTCCCTCCGTCTGCCACGCCCATGTTGTCAGTGTCTCCACCTTGTTAGTTCTGTGTATTTATAGTTCCTGTGTTTTCTAGTCGGTTATCGGTTGTTTTGTGGATTTGTGTTCATGTGATTTGCATTCTCCATTGTTTTTGCTCTGGCCTGTTCTGTGTTACCCTGCCCAGTTTTGTTCAGTATGTCACTCCGTGTTTCATGTTCTGACTCGCTCGATGATCTGACCTACGCCTTCCTTTTCAACTCTGATTTTGGAATTCCCTTCATTAAATCTCGCTCTCTTCAGCATTTGCCTGCTGCACGTGCTGCATTACAGTAATCATATCAACTCCACCATTAACTTTTTGGTATTATAAGTTCATGGTCAGGTTAATGTCAGTACTCAGCCCTGGTTACTGGTATAGCTTGCGGCATCCAACTATGACACTACATACTTCTGTGTTTCCCGATGGACTGTTTTTGTCTGGACTTTGTCTGTTTTTGTATATATACACATCTACTTTTCCTCATCCTATTTATTCAGAAGCACTTTACACAGCTGCTGAAGGATCTGTCAAAACATCCTGTGTAGTTTACTATAATTTTTAATATCTCTTACCTAAGTACACTGCAGTTCACCTGTCCAACTTCTCATTAGTGCAAATGTCAAGCCAATCATATGGCAGCCACTCAGTGCATTTATGTATGTAGATATGGCCAAGACAATCTGCTGCACTTCAAACCAAGCATGAGAATGAGAAAGAAAGGTGATTTAAGTGATGTTGAATGGTTGTTGATGCCAGACAGACTGGTCTGAGTATTTCTGAGTGATTTTCATGCACAACCATCCAGTGAGCGGCAGTTCTGTGGGCTAGGGCTGAACGATTTTGGAAAATAATCTAATTGCAATTTTTTATCTATAAATTGCGATTGCGATTTAAAATCGCGATTTTTTCCCATTGTTCCACTTCAGGAAACTGTTTCGGCATTTTTTATACAGCTCAGATACAGGGTTGCGGGGGGGGGGGGATGTAAACAGAGGCGGTCTTTGCATAGAGGCGTTGCTAGGCAATTGCCTTGGGCCCCTCCCACTGTAGGGCCCCCTTGTCTAGCTAAAGCCAGGTTCACACTACACGACTTTTCAGTCATCAGGTTTTTGTGCCGTTCGCACTACACGACTGGTTGTGCTGTAATCGCAAGTCTTTCAGTTGTTGTGGCTTTCACACTACATGACTGATCGGTGACGTGGGCTCACGAATTAAACGACTGGGGGATCGCCGACTCATCTGGCTGCCGTCCAAAAACACGAGAACACGAAAATGAAACACTCGCGAGAACCAGCAACACCACGAAGAAAATAAAAACAACATACATGTACTCCACATTTTCGTTATTATTATTTTTTTTTACCGTTTAACCACTCGATAGTCCCAAATTGCCAGAATTCTTTCATCTCTCCGTTGCAGTGAACATAGATATAGTCAATCGCACTATTTCTCCAGTGCTGTCACAATTAACAAACACAGTCTTGTAGTAAAGTTGTATGAAGCTAGACGCTGCTGTTGACTCACAGTCGCCGACTGGGCTAAATATGAAACATGCTAGATATTAAACATGCTAGATATTTGCCGGTCGTCTGCGATGAGTTGGCGGCCACTCAGCAGTTCACACTACACGACTGAGCAAACGCCGAATGATCCCCGATTTGCGTCCGACCACAGTTTCTGTCGGCGATCTACAAAAACAGTCGGCGACTGAAAAACCAGCCTAAAATCTTGTAGTGTGAACCTGAACTTATTTCTCGCATATTAATGTTGATGGGCCCCCTAGCTAAATTCGCCTTGAGCCTCCAAATTGCTAAGTCCGCCACTGGGTGTAAAATGGACTAAATTTAAATATTATTATTATATCGTGATCGATCGATCGCCTGTGGTTGGCGCCAGAGCGAACTACTCATTTTTTTGTCTAAGACTAGGGATGCACCGAAAATTCGGCCACCGAAAATTTTCGGCCGAAATGGCTTAAATTTGCATTTTCGGTTTTCGGCCGAAATACTTTCATCACCGAAACAACACGGCCGAAACGATGTGTTGTGATGACGCAAGCAAAAATCGCCACCTGCACGTGCTTATTTGGATTAAAAAAAGTTTCAAAAGCAAAAAAGTTTCAGTGATGCAGAAAGCAAAAAAGTTTCAGTGATGGCGCCAAGGCAAAGGACATTACACCAAAAATTATGGAACTCGTTGCCTTAGACGATCAGCCGTTCTCTGTCGTAGAGGATGTGGGATTTCGTAGGCTAATAGAGCACATTGAGCCCCGTTATGTTTTGCCAAGCAGACGACATTTCTCAGAAGCGTGTTTACCTGAGCTGTTTAATGTTGTTGCAACTCACGTCACGTTTTTATGAGAGAATTTATATTTATCTTTCAGGCCAGTCAGTTATAATAAAATTTAACTCGTATAAAATACATAGATATGGATCGGAGGTAAATAAACTAGATTTTTTTTCTCGCCGTGTGAAATCGGAGGTGTGGCGTGTGAGCGTGTGAAGACGGTCAAATGTGTGTGTCACACGCTCAATGCGTGAGACTTGAGAGACCTGCTAATAATTGGCATAATGTATTTCGGTGTTTCGGTTTTCGGCCTTGGTTTCCTCATTTTCGGTTTTCGGTTTCGGCTAAGAATTTTCATTTCGGTGCATCCCTATCTAAGACGCTCAATGCGTGAGAGTTGGCAACCCTGCAGGTATAGCAACTTGGCTAAAATATGTGCGTGAGGGCATTTGGTAGCGCATATCCAGTGTGTTTAACAAAGCCATGAAGCCGGGCTTGTTCACTATATTAACGGGCATCATGTCTTTCACTATGAACTCCGTTACTGCCCGAGTTATTTCAGCGTGCTGCTTCGAATTACATCCATAAGGAGTTACACTTTCAAACGGTTCGGTCAGTGAACCCTGTCTGCTGGACCGCGGTCAAGCTATCCGCGCTTTCGCGATTCATCCGTGCTTTAAATCTTATTGCGCCTATATGCGTAATTTTACGGTATTTCGCTGCTCACCGCATACTAAAGCTGTATAAGCGCAGAGAAACACTTTGGCGTATTTGAAGATGCAGCACTGGTCGTTGGCATTTTAGCCTTACAAATATCATTCGAGGCTTTGTGGTGTTTTTTTAATGCTGAAGGTTTGTAGTGTTACCTCGCGTCGTAGCAACAGTAGCAAGGCATGTTTTGCAGGGTACCTGACGTTGAGCAGCATCTTTTTAAAAGCCAAAGTAATTTCACACAACTTATGTGCTGCCCCTCTTTGGTATTAGACTTTCAGTTGTGTCAGCTTCTGTCGAGCCTGAAGCCATTGTGCAACAAGTTAAAGTGCGCCGTGTTAACTTCACTTCTCCACCTCCCTGCCTCCTGCTCGGGTTTGCTCCGTTCGTCCTCGGCTCGGCTCGCTCCCGAGTCACGTGACCAGTTTAAATCGCAGCCTGTGCGATTAGACAATCGCGTTTTAAAAAATCGCGAAATTATCGCAAATGCAATTAATCGTTCAGCCCTACTGTGGGCACAAATGACTTTTTGATGCCAGAGGTGAGAGGAGAATGGCCAGACTGGTTCGAGTGGATAGAACGGCCACAATAACTCAGATACCCAATCGGTACAACCGAAGCATGCAGAAGAGAATCTCTGAACGCACAACATGTCGAACCTTGAAGAAGACCACACCGGGTGCCACTCCTGTCCGCTAAGAACAGGAAACAACCCTACAATTCGCACAGGCTCACCAAAATTGGACAATAGAAGATTGCCTGGTTGCCTGGTCTGATGAGTCTCGATTTGTATCTGTGTAAGTCAGAACACTGTACCTGCAGTGATAACAGTGTGTTTTCTGTTTTGTTCTTTGGCATATATCTGTGCAGTGATTAATAAAGGAATCAGAGAGAACCTGGGTGTCCCCTTTTACTCTAACTTACCTAACCCTTGGACAACAGGCATTATTGCATTATACTCCAGATAATATTCTGTAATGGAGTGTCATAGGAATATACAAAACTGAAAAATGGTTCTGGAAATTCCTTTACATGAAGTAGCTGGGCTCCCTTACAATGACTAATAAGTGCGCGTAGATATTAAAAAGCCTCAGTCCATTCCTTTGTGCCCGATTCATTTTAAAGGTCATGAATTATCATTGTGGTGCATACTAGTGGATGTCTGCTAATCGATCAGGGTCACATCAACACTGGAGATTGTGTGTTGTCCTTTGTGTCTACCTGAACATCACTGATGTCATCCAGCGTCCCAGAGAGCAAGGTGAGGGGCATGGCCTCAATCTTACAGCTCAGCAGCAGGTTGTGCTTGAACAGCCTCTGATGCTCCAGAGCGGCCTCCACAGAGATCAGCTCCTTCTGCATTTTTACAAGCTCCCTGGTGGTGGTGGTGCGGTGGTGGAGAGAGAGAGAGATCTCATCTTTTACATGAATGTAATGGTAAACATCACAATAAGACAGGATGAGAAATCACAGATGAGAGAAAAGAGAGAGAGAGAGAGACACAGACAGAGGAACAGACAGACTCTGAAAAGATTATAGGTAAACTTCATACCTCACATGCCTGGACCACATACCCAGACCTCTCCTGTGTGTGTGTCCCACACTCACCAAACACACATACCTGGATCTCTCCTGAAGGCCAATGGTCTTGCTGTCCAGCTCGTTCTTGGCATCTGTAACACTGGCCTTCTGTCCCACCAGAAGGTTCCTCAGCTCCTGGAGGTTAGACTGAGCCTCATCCAGTGCAGCGAGCAGCCGTTCTTCCTCCTGAGGAAAGTACCAACATTTAGTAACAGCAGGCCCTTCGCTTTAAGGGCGTACTCACACTAGGCTCTGTGATCCGGGCCCGGGCACGGTTGCCTGCCGAAGCACGGTTCGTTTGGCTAGTGTGAGCGCTCCAACCGTGCCCGGATCAGTTAACCGTGCTCGGGCCCGCTTGAAGAGGTGGGCCAGGGCACGATTAATGTGGACTCGGGCACGGTTCGCTTCTAGTGTGAGCGCTATCCGTGCCCGGGCCCGCTTGGTGCCTCGTCTGATTGGTTCATTTCGCTGGAACTCAAACATGACGTCAGTGATGCGATGCTCACGTTAAACAGTCATAGCGGCAAAGCGATTAGCAGACAATCGTTGTGTTAAATTATCGATAAATCTGTGCTTGCACCGTGTTTCTGCACTCCCAAAACGACTCCAAAAATACAATAAAAAGAGAATCGTGAACTCCATAGTGTTGTGCGGGCCGGGTTGCTGAAGCCAGTGTGAGTGCAGGCCAGAGGGGGAGTGGGGAGGGGGGATAACCGGGCCCCAGCACGGAACCAGCAAACCGTGCCTAGTGTGAGTACGCCCTTAGGCCTGGAAATCTTGATACCTGTGGAGCTCTTGGTACCAAAGAACCACAACAGCTTCTTGTCCTAGCAGGAGGCAAGCCACATTCTAAAAATGTAAAATTAAAAATGTACAAAAAGGTACAGAGCATTTTTTCTTAATGGTGAAGTGTTGTTGAAGCATAGAATGAAGCTTAAATAGTCGACAGAGAGGTTTGTAGTGTGTAACCAGGCCTGCCTGTTTCATGGTGACAATGAGTTCCTCCTCATTCCTGATGGACTCCTTGGTTTTGCTGATGTGGTTCTTCTGCTTGACCAGCTGGTCCTGCTGGTACTCCAGCTGTGTGCTCAGACGTGTGCACTGAGACTCAAAACGCAGCCTGCACAGACCACACACAGGCTTTACTCTGGATTATACTATTACCAGGCATGAAAATGGGTCAGGGGTTAAAAAGGTGAGAAGACCGGGGGGCGGGGCATGTGACGTCATGGGGATGCGGCGACAGGGCGTTGACATGTGACGTCATGGGTATACGGCGACGGCGACGGGGGGGGGGCTGTTGGTGTACGGGGATACAGCACAGGTGATGCCAAATATTACGGAGCCCGTTAAAAATTAATAGATTTTACTATATTTTATGGAGCCCGTAAGGTGACATCATGTAAAAAAATAATGAGTGACCACGACTTACTAACGCGTGCGAACAAGATAATTAAGTATTACTTTATATAAAGCCAGGTTTACCTTCCTTGGGCAGTCAGTTCGCGAACGTCCCTGGGATCTGCTTGCTTTGCTGTGAAAAAATAAACTTTGTTGCCGCGTGTGAAAGGCGACATTAGTATCTCCCACGCGTTAATAAGTCGTGGCCACGCGTTATTATTTTTTTTCATGATGTCACCTTACGGGCTCCATAAAATATAGTAAAATCTATTAATTTTTTTTTTGACTGTCTTGTCAATGGATTCAATGTATGAAGCCAGATCCTTAAACGCGAGAAGCGGCTTTCGCCATTCCAGATGGCTCAGTCAAAACCATTACGTCTTAATGAACCAATAAATACATCAGCGGCGAAAATGAGTGTAAAAATACCAGGTTCACGTGTTTCTATTTTCTAACATGGGCTAAAGCACAGGGTAGACTCAAACGACAAGCGTTTACAACTTCATCTTCAACGTTTTCAGCCCTGGCGCGAATGTTATCCTCACCCGTCCCTGGATTCACCAGTTACAACTACAGACACTAGAAAAAAAATCTCGTTTCTTATTTTATGTCACCGTTAACTACACGGGGTTGACACGAACTTAATAGAGTTCTATCTATCTACCTATATATCACAAGAGCTTGTGGCTCTGACAGTATTCAACGCTGTAGCGAACGGCAGTAACTTTGTTTTACCGCAAAATATGAAAACGATTGAAACCATTAATAACCCAATTAAATCCACTGGTAAATGTACGATCTGGTAAATGTAGTGGTAAATGTACGAAATGTACGCTCTTCTGACTTGTCTCCGGTGTAGCACTAGGTCCTGCTTCTCGTCCCGCTTAGCAGTAAATGAATAACATGAATGAAGAACGTTGGTATGATTGAAACGCTATTTGGCCTCTATGATGGTTCTGGGCGGAAATTGCTGGCCACTGTGTCATTGAAATGGCCGATTTCATAAGTGTTATGTTTGCTTATTAAGTCAATATGATAATTAAAATATATACATATAACCTCCCGACCCCCCCCCCCCCCCCAAAAAAACCCAAAAAACTGATCTACACGATTCACGTAGGTCACCCTTTTCAACTTCAAAACGGCGAATTTCGCCGAAAGGTGACAGATTTTCATGCCTGTATTACAGTAGAAGAGAATAACCTGGTCGAAAAGATGCACACAAAGCTGCAAACACTTTGACGGGTCACTTTGAAAGCACAGTGTTCCCTGCTGTTCGGATTCTTCCACAGGCCTACACAGCGTGCGGCTACATCGGCAAACATTCAGAACTTTATCTAGTGACTTGGACATTTTTTTCAACATTACTTAATCACATTTAAAATAGTTTTATTAGATGCTGCACAATATAACAAAAAAAAGATGCCTCAATTGTCAAATTTGATCGAGCCAGTCCAAAGATATTCACATTTAAATCGGCCCTATTTTTTTTATGCAATTAACCTAAAACGAAAGGTAATCTTGTGATCAAGAAATGTGCACTAGTTTTAGCATGTGGCTAGTCCGTGCCCGCCGTTATCATGATTCATCGGACCAACACGTTGTCTTGGGACCCTTAAAAAACCACCCTTAACTGTACAGACTGGAATAAAACTTAAGGAAACAATAAACAAAAATATAATGTAATGGTCCACTTATCTATTAATATCTTTTGAACAGTCCCACAATGTTTTTTTTTTTCACAATGTCACTGATTTCACTTAGACCAGCGTTTTTCAAACTTTTTTTCTGGTGACCCACATTTTGTCCATGATTTTTCACGCGACCCAGCCAAGTTGTTGACGGGGGGGGTTGAGTTTAAGTATTATATCGCGATCGATCGCCAAGTATTAACGCCTCCGCCGTTCGCGCTGTCGCGCGCTACGGTCACTCGCGAAAGTATAATCCATTAATATAATAATTTATTAAATATATTAACATTTATTTTTTTGCGACCCTTTTTTTTTATAGTATGAAAAACCCTGACTTAGACAATGCGACCGGAAAAAAATGGCCGCGGCTCAATAATTATCATGCGGGGATATCCAAGTCCCTACTTTATCGTACTGATCGGACCAGACAATGTGTGTGTGCAAGTCAAACCTCTTTTCCTCAAACTCCTCCTGCTGCTTCACACGGTCCATCTCGTACTCACGGATGTTGGCCACCCCTATCTCTGCACAGAACTCACAGAACACCATGTCCTCCACCTGCAGCCATGACAGGAAGGAGCAGACTAGCCAATAGCTCTCTAAATCTACTCAAACGACTGCACTAATGACCCGCATAAAGCCTGTCCAACTCCGGCAGACCCTACTGCAGCTCCATGCTGAGAGCTCCACAGGGGCTGTCAGTCACCTACTCAACCAATTAATCCATTACGGCTGATTGGCTACTTCCGGGTGATAAGCTGATTCCCTACTGAGAGGAAAATTGTTAAAAGGTTTGGTCAAAAAGAAGTCAGTAAAATGTAAAGGTAGCTCTCTCAACATTCGCATCGTTCCTGTATTTACACCAGTGTACAGATGGGCCAGTTATTTTTCATTCAGACACTGATTTTGGATTAGCCCCATTTGCGTCCGCCTCCCACACACATTACAGCAAAAAGGAATTAATGAATGAATTAATGAATACATTAATTAACTTTTAAAAGGCAAAAGAAAAAATAATGAAAGATCACATAAAATGAGATTCATTGCTGTATGAGTGAGTCACCTGATTGAGATTATCCTGAATTGACTTCATCTCATCATCCTTTACACTCACATTCATGGCCTGCACCTGGATCTGAGACTCAAGGTTTATAAGCTCACTCTCAAACTTGGAGATCTCCTGCAGCCATCACAAGCATGTATGTGCGCGCACACACACACACACACACACACACACACACACACACACACACACACACACACACAACATAAAAGGGTAAGAAAAAAAAGAAAGATGAATGGAACAAGAGAGTGAGACAGATGGAAGGCAGGGGAAGAGAGAGAAGAAAGAGATCAAAGAACAGCCTACGGTCAGGCAAGCTGGGATGCTTTTCTTGCGGATGCTCTCTAGATCAGCATTGGAGTATTTGAGGCGCATCTGGTCTCCCTGAATCTGGGCCCTAATCTGCTTCAGATCAGACTCCTTCCTTCTCAGCTTCATCAACTCCTGTTAGATGCACATCGGCCTCTCACTATATTACCACAAATGATTGATTGAAAAACAATTTGCTATTAAAACAAAATTCTAGCCCTCTTAATAGAGACAGGAAGTTTCTGAAAAATGATTAAAAGTTATTAAAGTATTAAAGAATGTCGGGAAGCTGGAGTGCCGATGTCCCCTGGTTTAGAGCCCTGAGTGACTATGTGGACTAGCCCGCCGCAGGTTTGCATGTGCTGTTCTTGTGCATAATCATAGTTCCTGGTTTGTCGTGGTCTCCCGCGGACCTGGACATACCCGCAACTCCGCAGTGAGCTGCTCCTTACGCTCTCTCAGGCCACACATCTCCTTCTCCTCCCAGCGGCGGGCCCTGCTACGCAAGTGCAAGGAGCCACCAGAGATCACCCCCGACTTGGAGAACATGGTACCATCCAAGGCCACGGTCTTTTAGATTACACAAGGGGAAGAGGGCTTTTTCCTAATCAAAAGATGGCGAGATCCTTCCTTTCTTTTAAACACTGTTTAATCAATCAGTATGTGGGCTGTCAGTGGCACTATTTCAGCAATTCTTCTATAGGTTTTGAAGACACATATGGTAGTTCAAATATGAGCTAGTTCAATATTTTACAATATTAAACAATAATCATTGATGTACAACTAATGGTATGTACGTTAACCAGCCTTTCAGACACGTGTGTGTCTGAAATCTGACCTTGAGACGCTCACGACCATCAAAAGCAATATGGCGGGCATCTTTGAGGGTCTCACAAACCAAAGCATTCCCACACACAAACTGCACCACTCTCTTCAACAGAGGTGCATTCTGGGAACACTGCACCACATCCACCACCATCTTGGCTCCTCGCACCTGCCGCAAACTCTCGTTCAGAGGGTTCACCTAACACAAAGAAAGAAGAATGTTGCATGATGGGAAACATTATATAAAGAAATTGTGACACCGTATCCCTGAATATACTCAGAACCTTATATATTTCCAGATGAGAATTACTGTATATAGAAAAAAAGTCATGAGCAGTGGCAAAGCAACATCTTTTCTCACCTACTCTTTTCTACTTTGCTCGCAAAGAGGATCAATGCAGATGCCCAGACAATGCGATTATTTGCAGGGCAGTTCATTTTTAACCACAGCCTAATAGGTTTTTCATCACAGCTTACAAATACTTTGTGTCTTAGAAAAATATGTTAGAAATAAGGGTATCACTGCTCATTGATGAAGTGTGAGTGACTCACGGCCAGGTAGTCGATAGGGAGAAAGATCTCTGGCTCAGCTCTCTCCACCTTTACAAACTCAATGCAGTCACGCGCCGCCTTCGCCGAAGACACCACTATAGCATTTATGTACCGGCCAAACACCTTGGTGACAGCCAGTTGGTATTTCTTATGGATGGGCTGGCACAAGTCCATCAATCGGCCAAACTAAACTCAGAAAGAAACCAGCAAAACAATTATGGCCCGTCACAAATCAGGGACTTCAAACTGCAATGCCTGGATGGCCGCAGCACTGCCTACACTCACACATCCAAACCAAATCAGACAGTGTTTCACAACTGAATGACAAAGCAGTGAAAGACACAAGCACAAAGCTGTGAGTGTGTGTCACACTACCACAGCATCCGGGTAGAGTCGCCGCAGACTCTCCAGGATCTCATCTCGTCTCTGCTGCCACCGGTTCTCCTGGCTCTCCATGCGTGCGTCCTGCAGTTCCACCAGCAGCGCCGCCAGCTCCTCGTTCACCACCTGCGTGCGCGCCTGGCAGTGCTCCAACTCCTCGGCCAGACGCTCCTCCTGCCCCCTTTCCTCCTCCAGAGCTTTGCTGGCAAAGACAGAACAGCAGAATCATAGGATGGGCAGCAGAGGGATGGGCCTATTGTCCGATTGGTTAGCCATTATCATTTTGTCAGTCTGTATCTGGAGGTCCCACAGGATCTTAGCCCAGTCATTCTCCACATTTGGGGGTGTGTCTCACTCTGACCTCGAAACCTCCAAACCATACTCAGAACAGATGATTCTGTATACTAAGCTAAGTTTCTACTGGTATGGGCTACTCCCTAAATACTTCATCTTCTTTAGAACTTGGCATTTCATTCTAAATAGTGACTCTAAAGCTCAACCAGTCCTTTGACCCCTTGTCCTATTTTTTAACATGTTGAGCACCATTTGGACTTTTCTGCTGAACTGCATGGATGTCCTGCTTCTGAACACACATCAATCAAATGATCAACTAAACAAGCCTTTCATGAGTTGAAAACATGCATTTAAGCAGGAAAAATACTAAGTTATCAAAGGATACAAAGTTAAACTCTGCAATTAAACTCTGGACAGCCCCTAAGCTGAGAGTGTTTGAATAAACAGCTTAAAACTGGAACATACTTAGAGGTGTTGGCAAACTCCTCTAGTTTCACTGCTCTTCGGTTAAGTTCATCTAGTTCAGCCTGAGAATGCTTCACATTTGCCTACGTTTACAGAGAGGACATCACTTTTCATGCATTCATAAAACTGCATAAATCAAAGTCTTAACATTTCTCAGCATTCTTACTCCAAGAACTTAACATCACAGTTCAGAAAGAAATATTTGGACAAGAATCTATCTGGTTTTATTATTTAACAGGACATATGACTGACAAGTCAAAAATAACAAACACATACCTCAATCTCATTTTTCCTCCTTTTATCAAACTCTAGTTTCTCGTGATCAGCCTTCACCTCCCAGTGTAGTTTCTCTGCCCTTTGGCATAAGCCAGCCCCCTGTTTCCTGGCCAGTTCCTTTAGCTCCTTGTATCGTTCCAGCTATAACAAAAACAGCACACATATTCAGTTATCCAACTTGTGCATAAATGCATCACCTGTAGTGTAGATCATAATATTATCATATAATGGCTATTTAATACATACAACCAGCATATATTAAACATGCTTCAAACAGCAATTGAAATTTCTAAATAATTCCAATTTATCGACTGTGCAAATGAGTTAGCTCTATCTGGAGCAAAAGGCTATAGTGACCAGAAAAGAAATCAATAAAACATTATGAGAGAACATGGTACAATTCAGAGTCAGAAAGAAACTCCTTGAGTAGGAGATTCCCTGAGCAGGAGTCCTTTGTGCATCTGCACCATCTTTTAGATGAAGGACATCGTCCACACGAAGTTCAGTCATCCAGCTTTTAAAACAGTGCTCAGCTACTGCACTGCCTCACATCTCAAATTCTCTAGTCTCTAACCTGAGCTTCTTCCAGCTGCATGTCTGCGCCCCTCTGGGCTCCCAGCTCCTCCACCTCTCTCTCGTAAGCCCTCCACACCTTCTCCAGCTCCGCCAGCTCCCGCTGCAGCTCCTGCAGGCCCTGCTTCTTCTTGGCCTGCTGTATCTCGCTCTTCTGCAGGTTGGCAAGTGCTTCCTCAATCCTGCTCTGGTGGTGAGATGTGTTCACTTTGGCCTTGATGTACTGAGACCTCTGCTGGCTAAGGATCTGCTCCAGAGACCTGGAAGAACGGTAAGTGTAGTCTGATGCAAACTTGTGATAGGAGATGAGAAGCTAATAAATTAATTCTAAAAGCTAATACGGGCCCTTGCACAGCTAAAGGCCCAGTACCAGGGGCCCTTATTGCCTTCTTTTTATGCCCTGCTCCTTAAGATTCAGTCCCCGACTTTTTTCTTACATAAAAAACCTTCTCTACTTTTTTAAAGATATAACACTTCAAATAAATTGTAATATCAAAGTTGAAAAAATAGTTTTGTGCAGGCTTTGGAATAATCTAATTGGCTCTTTGTGTTAACATGGTTTTTTAGCACTTAGCTATGAATAATTAAGATGTTATTTCTTCTCTCTTTGCCACTGCCAGAGGCAGGTATACTCACCTGATCTCCTTCTCCAATTTCTGTAGCTCTCGCGTGAGGCGGCCGTGCTCTTTCTTCTGAGCCTTCACAACTTTCTCATGCACCTCCAGACTGCTCTTCTTGGCGGCAGCATCCTCCTGCTTCTGTGCCAGGGACTCCGACAACGCCTTGATGCTCTGCTCATTGTAATAAAGCTCGAAGAGACTGACCTGGAGCTTGCTGTCATGCAGCTTGTCCACCAATGCCTGATACTTCTCCGCCTGATCAAAGGACACACACTTCTGGTTAAGGATAACACGAATCATTAGAGCCAATCAAAGGCTAGACCAACATGTATTCCTAAGTGCTCTGCACTTGAGAAACTTCCAGCCAACTACATATAATTTCTTATGATACCTCAGCCTTGTCCTTGAAGACCTGCTTCTTCTCTGCAGCAACTGCGCGTTTCCTGTTAAAGTGGAACTGAGCGTCCTCTTTGGCTTCCTGCAGCGCTGCGAGCTTGACGTCGTACTCGTTGGCCAGCTCCACGGAGCCACTGATGCGCTCAAACATCCGCAGGCGTTCTTTAGCGTTCATCATGGCAATTGATTCCACAGCGCCCTATCAGGCATAAATGGGTTCATGAGCTGTTGATTATCGCTAATTTAATATGTCAGACATAAGTAAAATATCGATCTTCAGCACCTGAAACACCAGACAATTCCTGGTTTTGACTACGATGCCTATCTTTTCCAGCTCTCTCGTGTATGTGGCCAACGAGACCTGCCTGCCGTTGACACGGTACTCGGAGGATTCACCTGAAGTAGCGCAAAATGAGCATCGAAAAGCGAAAATTCAATGGGCGTAGCCAGCTAGATACCCTAGCTAACGTATTCGGCATTTAGCCTCTTCGCTAGGGCGCTTTGGCGGTCACGTCAAACGCATGCACTGCAGCGCTATCAAACGCACCTGATATGGTTCTGCTATAGCTCATGTCTTCGCCATCGTCGTTGCGGAACATCATCGTGACCGACGCGGTGTTTGAGACGGGCTTGCCGACATGGGCTCCGTGAATAAGGTCTCTGGTGTGCTTGACGCGAAGACTGGACGCCCTCTCTCCCATTACAAAGCCCAAAGCATCCATGACATTCGACTTACCTTTAACAATGTGACCAACCAAAGTGACACGGAATGAACTTTTGCCAAGCTTAATGTTACCAAAACGTTTAAACAGTGCTAGCTAGCTGTGTGAAAGGTAAAATGTACCATAGCTAGCAAAATGACAAAATGGCCAGGCTATTTGGCTAGCTATAAAACGTTGGCTAACGTTAACGTACCTGATCCGTTGGTACCGATGATACAGTTGAATCGTTTAAACGGGCCTATTGTATGCTTTCCTCGCCACGACTTGAAATTTTCGATGTCTAATTGGTTTAAGTAACCCATTTTAGTCTGACGAGAAACTAGTGTAGAGTCACCACAAGAGACAAAAAAAGTGAAAGAATGAGAGGCAGAAGTGACAACGGTTCCCTCAGAGAAAGAGCGGGAAAGTTGAGCGCGTGGAAGTTATCTTAGCACTGCAATAAAAAAAATTTTGCGCGCCACCCACAAACTTGTTATATTCCATTTAATAACGTACTAGTACTGCACTCATATTCGACCGATATTTCTAGACAAAAACTTTATACACACACACACACACACACACACACATATATATATATAGCCTATAGGCTATATAAGCCAGTTACAGTTAGATTTTCTCAGTCGATTTGGTTCATTTCTCAAATCAGAATTGAAATTCTCAAAACTTTCAATCTCCACATCTCCTTGTCACTTGTGCACATCATAATTGCATTTATCATTGTGTTTCACATTTTGCAAATGGACAATTGTCTGTTGTTTTTTGCATTATCAATTGCTTATGTCATGTTTATCAAAATGTGTTGTACGGATTGTCTGTTGAATTGTCTTACCCTCCAAAACATTTAGTCATTGCCTAGGTCATACATGCAAAATTGCAGAACATGTCATAATCTCTAAGGCATCATTTTACATTTTTAAATTTATTTAGGTTTTTTGTTACATTTTAGTAATTTATCCTAATTTGATTAAATTGTTTGGAGGTGAACATTCATTTACAGTAGGCTATAGGAAAGGGAATTTGTGAAGGTTTAGATCAACCAATGGTCTCGACCATAAGTGCGTCTCATGAACCTTTACTGTAATTGGCAAACATTAGATGCTAAACACTGCAGTATCACAAAGTCTCACAATGAAAAGAAGAGGCCATGTATAGCAGGGGTGCACAACATATGCAACCCTCCGTTACGGCCCGCCGGTTGATAAATAATTTGGCCCGCCTTCTGGCTTCGTGCCAGAATTTTAACGACGAACCAGTAGTGTTGTTTTTTGGGCTACTTTTTAGTTGGGCTACCGCGGGAGTAAGTATACATTAAGAATTGATCGCGACATAATTTGTCTCCATTTTACACTACTCGACACCACCCCCACCCCCCATCCCCCCACTCGTCAGAAAAATGTATAACTCATACATTTACTTTTGTTTACTTTGACTGTCTAAGACTAGCAGTACTAGACTTTCCTTTAGGAAGTCAATAAGAAATCAGAGGCTCTTGGCTTAGCAACTTTTATTTCCATCTTTTACCATTGCATTTATCATTGACCTAATAAGGATGGTCACGCACATATTCCATTATATGCTTAAGGCCCAGCCAGGTCTCAGATGCAGTTGGGATGATCTGATTGGCAGGTAGGAGGAAACCATAACGACCGGTGTCACGCAGCTCAAAAGCAAAGGAGTACTTGATACCAATGTCATAGGACCAGTCGATGCTTCCACCGCTGGCTTGATCTGAGGCAGTAAATAAACACAAAAAGAGGACATAAATTGTGTTATTAATTAATTTGCATAAAACAAATGGTCTCTACAAGGCAAGTGAACTCACAGATGATTTTGCAAATGCTTCCAACTTTGTAGCTGGTTCCATACAGAGAGCTGAGATCCTGCACAGCAGACTTAGCCACAGAATCCTAGAGCAGAGAAACAAGAACATCAGGGGGTTGTGCTTATCTGAGGACAAGGGTGTGTGTGCTTGAAGTTTGTGGTCTTACTGTTCTGAAACCAACAATTCATCACAAAATTAGATAAAAAGTTGAATTCTACAAACAGGGAAGGGCTGGAACGAGCAGTGTTTTGGCACTTTGATTATAGATTAAACTAATACTGATGTGTATTGTCAAAGAGGGACAGCCCAGCTTACCAGTTCAGCCTGGTCATGAATGCTGGTACATACATATCCATAGGGGTACATAAGGAGTTGGGAATAGGCATGGATGGAGATGAAAGCCTTAAAGTTGCCGTGACTCCTGACGAGGTCCACCACATTCTTCACCTCAATCTCAGAATGGGCATGGGGGCCATGGTAGGACTCAGAACATGGGTTACTACTGGCTCCAGGGCCTGTCACAGCAGTGAGGGATGCACGTTCTGTTTAGAGGATTCCCATGCCTGAAGATCTTTGAAACTGTTGAGGGTGACCATGGCTTCCTGCTTACCACTAAATCCAGCATCCCAGTTTCGGTTAGGGTCAACACCTCGGCATACAGAGCCAGGGTTCTTAGAGCGAGTCTTGCGCCACATGCGGTCCTACAAGGTACATTTGGAAAGGCAGGTAAGCATACGCTATACTAACAATTTTGGCTATGGTTTCTCAAATATGTACTAAAGCTGCTTACATTGGTATGGGTGTAGACATATCCATCGGGGTTGGTTACAATCATCAAATAGACATCAATTTGGTCCAGAAGTGAGGTTACAGAAGGATCGGCACCATAATCTGCTGCCATCTAATAAATGAAGAAATCAAATTAAATGAAGATCAGAAATACACTGTTAATATGTGGATTAACAGTGTTCTAGTTTCTATGGCATAACAAGTCCTATGGTAAGGCAAATATACTCTAATGTTGGACATTCACATTAAGTCACTCACCTTGTTAGCCATCCAGACAGTGGACGCTGAGGAAACCCATTCCCTGGCATGTATACCTGCATCAACCCAGACAGCAGGTCGCTTTGTCCCACCTGTGCTGAACTGAATACATTACTAAGCACCTTCATTCAGTCTCTTGGTTCTCGAGCAGTTTGTTTGGCTAACAAACATATAATAGGCTACAATTAGAAGCAGTTGATTTCTATCTTAGCACCCACCTTTAGCACATACATAGGACGATTCTCATAGGAGGTGCCAATCAGCATTTTGGAAACCAGATTAGGATGATCAGAGACAAGGGTGTCCATCCAACTGTAGATCTGTGGATGTAATGATTTTATTTCAGAACCTATTCATAACTCAATATTTTCAGTTATGTTTGCATAATTGTGAAGTCTTTGTGAAGTCGTTACAGACTTCATATTTCATTTATGTGTGTATTTGTGTGAGTGGACAATGGTACCCACTGCCTCCAGTGTGTGATATGCTCCAAAGTCAAAGCTTTTTGTGTTACGCTCCTTTACATTATTAACCTCCAGGTCTTTCTGCTCATTGTCCAGGAGGTCCTGACACACAATTAATGATTACATTGGTATTAATTTTGGAAAAATTTCACACGTTGCAAATGAATGTTTACTGGAACACTATCATTTGCATATTTAATACACTTTGGTTGCTTTCAAGTATACATTTCATATTTTTATACCTAGTGGCATGTGTTTCGTACCTGTAAATTATTGATCATAATGGAGAATGGGATCTTGTTTTCTTGAAGGAAGTCCTTAGTGGCACGCAGTCTGGCATAGGGCACATGGATGTCAACAGGCAGCTCAGTGGAGACAGGATGAGTCCAGAAGTCCAGCTAAATGACCAAAGAATGAATTATTCAGTGTATTTGCTCAAATTTCATAAAGTAATATATGATTCAGATAGAGAAATATATGATTGCAGAGAGAGAGAGAGAGAGAGAACATTTCCAAAACAATTTTCAAAGTTTTGCCACTTCTTAAGATTTCCATACCTCCCACTTCTGATCCTCCTCTAACTCCTTCAAGAGGTGAATGTGCTCCTCAGATTCTACATTTAGTCTGAGAACCTGGTCGCTGTTAAATACGAACATAGACTTGAAAATGCCACACACATTATTGAAGTTTCATTTTCAAGTCATAAAACTGGAAAAAAACTTGGTCAGACAGCATATATTGCAACATCATTCTAACAACTGAAAACTATATTTAGATAGATAGATAGAATTTCCATTTATGTGTTTTTGAAGAATCGTGTTGAACTTACCCAGTGAAGATCTTATGGCAATGAACAGCCACAAATAGAGCTAATACAGCTAGACAGAGCCTCATGCTTCTTTTTTCCACAATGATTTTACCCAGAGCTCTCCCACTCATTGAACTCTTATACTCCTCCTGACATGTGTCTGTTTCTCAGCATAGTCAAACACGGTAGATAACACTCAGTTTTTCCTTAAGATAAAGCAATACTGTACAGTGGTATTTTTGGTCACGCATATGACGTTTCTTCTCCAGCTGTGTATCACAACCCAATTCTCATTAACTCTTTTAATGGAGAGTAGTAAACTCCCTGTGCCTTGAAGACAGATGTTCATATTTTGATGATGACATATCATCGATGTTCATATTTTGACATGATGGTGACATTACCTTGATTTATTTGGCTAAGAGTGTAGCATTCCCAAATATTGGGAATTATTATTTGGGAATTAATTGGGTATGTTTAAGCCATAAACCAAATGGTAATTTGGTGGGAGTGTAAATATCACAAGCTTATATTCAAATGCTTTCTGTTATTTATTGCCTTTATTTTGACATAGTTAAATACGGAAGTAGTGGACCGTCAGGCACACAACTGGGCAGAGCACAAAAATATAGATCAGAGAGACGGGAGCGGAAGAGAAAAGAGCAAAAGATTGCCATTCTACAACTGGTCAAGGGTGCGCATGGTAAAACAATGTCCCTTTGTTCTGTACTAGTTTCCTGTATGACACATTAACTAACTTGTGTGAAATGCTGATTTGCACACATTGATTGTATGCCGTTGTATATTGTATGCACAGTGGTGCAAAAAGGGGGTATGCAGCGTATGCGACGCATAGGGGCGCTGCACTAGAGGGGGCGCCAAATCGATGAGATATAACAGTTAATTTGTGTCCATCTTACATTCGCACGCGCTCTTCAATGAATGCTAGTTCTTTACTGACTGAGATTTTCAAACCTTAATAATTGCTTGTTAAGATTAACAGTGTTGGTTTACAACTGGAATTCTTATACATGGCTGTTGTATTGAACAATATACTTGAATATGTGGAAATTCTGTCTGTTATAAAACGGATTCATTGATATTTTCACTTTGATTTCAGTTTTCACAGTGTAATTTGAAGATGATAAGATGATGATGAATAATATATCAACTTAATTGACATCATTATGAAGCGTGGATTCAACAATTGACCAGGAAGTAGTTACAGGCAGTACGTTGCCTGGAAACTAAACCCATGACCATGTTAGCACTCCCAAGTTCCATGAGTTGCTCATTTCTGTACTGCAGAGACTTTTCCAGGCATTTTGATTCTGTGCAATGCTCTGCATTCCAGCGTGATTTACTTGAAATACACACAGATTTATATATATATATAACACTTGAGGACAAAAAACTGAATTTGGTAAAACTGTAAATATACACACATCAATCTTTTTCCGTTGTGCGTCATATACTGGCAAACAAATCCAAAGTTAACACAAAGGCTGTGTTCGAAATAGCCTACTACATACTACTGGCATACTGATCGAGCCCCAAATCAGTATGCCGTATGCAGTATGTGACCAAAATGAAATTTTCCAGTACGCGAAACATACCCGGATGACCTACTACTTCCACAAAATATTCCAGTACGCGAACAGAGCTATCTTCGTGGTGTACTGCATTCCATCATGCAACGCTACGATCACGTGACCCCGTAGTATGCTTTGCTTTTGTCGCATACTGGAAACTGTACTGCATTTACTACGAGGACCAGTATGCAGTATCCAGTATGTAGTAGTCTATTTCGAACAGAGCCAAAGTTTTGGCAGCTTTTTTGCAGTGCATTCACAGGGTGTTCCATTAATTTGTAAGCTTCAGAGACTTAACCTGTTTGACCTTTGCCCCCATCCTTGCACGCTCACACGTATACAAGTTTTTATTTACATTTAATCACTCTTTTTTATTTTAGTTTTTTACCTAGACTCTCTGAAAAGTAACATTACTTCTGTTTTCTCCACTACTGAAGCCGGCCTAAAAGACCTAAGATCAACCGCCACAGCCTCCATTTTGTTGTGAACATACTGTACGGCATACAGCAGCAATGAGCTTCTCCATCAGAGGGCGACAAATATACATGCACGTACGCTCAGTAAGCGCGGCTCCACACAAGATTAAAGATTCCCCTTAAAACTGATCCACTGGAAGTTTTTGCCTCTTTAAGTCCACCATTACCATTAGGTTAAAAGCATCACTGTTTGAAGTAAGTAGGGGAGACCAGGGACAGTTGTAACACTTTTTGTGATTTTTCCAATAAATCAAAAACCATTTACACTGGAATAGCCAATTTGCTGTATTATGAACTTCAATGTGTCAACTACTGAAACAATATACACTGCTCAAAAAAATAAAGGGAACACTTAAACAACACAATGTAACTCCAAGTCATCCACACTTCGTGTTCAGATAGGAAGCAACACTGATTGTGAATCAATTTCAACTGCTCTTGTGCAAATGGAACAGACAACAGGTAGAAATGAGAGATTTTCAAATTATTACAAAGATTTTTATTAAATGAGATCTAGGATGTGTTATTTTAGTGTTCCCTTTATTTTTTTGAGCAGTATATTTAAGTGGGTTTATGAAATCTGTACAGGTTGCAAAATTGATTTAAATACAGTCACTTCACTGTTACAACCGTCCCAGGGTACAGGGACGGTTGCAACACATGCCAGGGACGGTTGTAACGTCTAAAACTTACATAATTAATCAATCAAATACTCAAAATGAAAAAGATTAATAATTTATGTTATTGTGACTATTCATTCATTTTTTAAAATAGGCCTAATTATTACTTTCACACCACATGACAAAACAAAGAGGGGCACCATGGCGATGGTAATGGGGAGGATGCCACCTTTGCCACAGTGGGTGTTGGAGCTGTAATACATGCAACTGCATTCACTGCAGCTGCAGTGGAAGATGGAACCTGTGGTGTCACTGCTGGCAGTGGGCGATCTGTGACCAGGGAAAAGGCCCCGTCAAAGGCCCCGTCATTAAAAATATCTCTTTTAAAAGGCCAAATTCCAGGGCATGCAAACCCTGCCTGAATATTTCATGGTGTTGCAACCAGGGGAAGGGCACTCTTCACAATGCTTGGCAGATCATACATGGTCATTGTCACTGACTATTTGGTTCGGGGACGGTTGTAACAAGGCGTTACAATCGTCCCAGTATCACCAGTTATGTTTTCACCTCATCCAGACTGCTAGTTGGAGACGTTAATCAATTCTATTTTTAGCTTACAAAACAGTGATTCTAATAATACTTGTTTGGATTCATAGATATTTGTTCTCAGGACAGTATCCAAAAAATACCTCTGATAGAAAAGTTAAAATTTTACATCAAGAAAACACTTTTGGTGATTACTTTCTCTGGAAGTTTCAAATGTGGCTCCTTTTTTGTTAGCAAGAAGACAGTCTAACTGAGCATGTGCACAGTGAGTGTAATCACTCTAGCCTGTTTCTGTTTGGAGGAATTCAAGGTGTTACAACTGTCCCTGGTCTCCCCTACTAAAATAACTGGACTGATCGTTAGTAAAGTGCATTGATTTCAGTGTATGTAAAATTGTCCTTAGAAACAGGCCAGTCTTGGGGTGTAGCCTTCTGGAGTCAGTACAGCAACGTATCTGAGACAAACTTGTCCCATTTCACCAATAAAGCTGCAGTGGTGTTTTTCTTCATTGTGGAAGATAATGAGCTATATCTGGACATGAGAGATAAAACAAAGACATTGACATCATACATTGGAATCTCAGTCTAACAGAAGTTGCATCAGGCTGACTGAATTTTTAAAAATAAAACGGAGACACAAAGTCAAAGCAGCCGCCTTGATTTTCCACGACCAAAAATCTCAATTCTGTTCAAGTCCCACCTACATACACTCATATCACACAAGCAAGCTAAGTAAGAAGAAGTGTGTGCGGTGATACACTACCTAATAGAGTTCAAGACAAGCTCTTTCAGAGTGGCTAGATTGGACTTCAATCCTCCTAAGCCCATGAAGACCTGGTAGAAGTCATAGGAGAGTCCCACCGCCCCAAACAGAGCTGGGTCGTCAGAGCTGATCACCATGGGGTGTCCTTCCGCCATCAAAACAGCTCCGGGATGGTTCCGCAGGTCTGAGACCAGCCTCAGGACCTGTGTGTATCCCAGAGGATCCTTTTAGGCACGTTTGGTATGGAGAGCTTTTCAAGCACACTTCAAAGTGCTTCACATAAAAGATTTAGATGAAAAAATAACACATTTTAAAGTAATAAATTAAACAAACTGAAAACTAGCCAATTTTCAATGCTGACTTAATGGAAATGTTTAAAAAATATTTAAAATTGTAAAGTGATGTGATGAAAACAATATATGAAGAATTGCAACAAAATAGAAGTGAACAATAAAGGCTGCAGCCTGGAGCCCTGAGGGACAGGAGCCCTGCAGGACGGGAGCCCTGCGGGACGGGAGCCCTGCGGGACGGGAGCCCTGTGGAACGGGAGCTCAGCGCGGTTTAACGTTTAACTCATCTGACCCAAATATTCAGCCAATTAAGCCCTCTGTGGTGTGAACAAGGAGGTTGGGGAGGAAATAAGCCACTTACACAGAACCCTACTATGAATAATTTAGGCAAGGTTTTGATGACGTTACTAAAGTTGAAGCATTAAAGCAATACACAGGCTTATGCATCATAAGAGGGTTTTCCATCCACCGAGTTTTTGCGCATTTTGAAAATGCGCATGAAAAAAGCTGGATGGAAAAAGACCAAAATTCGAAAAAAGCCCCAAATATCGCAAAAAGATTTTTACGCTAGGAGGAGGTGGAAAAGTTAGACTATCGCATCGCCAAAATTCGGAAAAACTGGATGGAAAAGGGTTTTTCGCATAAACGATGACGTATCATGCCTCAAGTCATGTGGTTCTGTACATGATCGCGATGTAAAGATGGCAAATGCATACAAAAACAGTTCTGGAGAGAGCAAAAATTGAATTTAACTTCTCCATGTATAGAAAAGAAAAATAAAAAAATGTTTCAAAACCTCAACGTGCAAAAATGCGTAACTGCCAGATGGATGTAAAACCCCTATTGTTTGGCGTCCTCTCACGTGATCTAAAGTTTATTCGCATAACTGTAATGAATGGAAACAAGGCTTAATTCGCATTTTTTTCTGCCGAAACTTGGAAATTGCGCATTATTTTTTCGAAAGGTTTGGATGGAAACCCGGCTATTGGCGATTGAGGACAGTGATGTACCTGGTTAGAGATGGGGCAAACCTCCACCGGGACATCCATCTTCCTGGCCAGTTCTTTTACCACAGGGTGACGCACCATCGCAAAGCCATGGCCAATGCGAGATGTGTTGAGCAGCAGGGCGTCCATCACATTTTGATCAACCTCTGTGCCCTCTGAGTCTACGCAGGAAACGGAATAGTCAGGTGCTGCAGTACTACAGCAGACACTGTTCAAAATGTTTTTTTTTTCCACAATTAAAGATATTTCAGTGACAGATGTCATGAATTACACAAATACCCTACCAGTCTCTCCTGCATGGAAGAAGTAGGGTAAGTGAGTGCCCTTCACCTCTGGCAAAGTCAAGGCCTCTCTGAAGTACCACAAAGGCTGTCCGCTATCCTCACGACCCACCTATAGAACCAGGGGAGCCACGACCTTTAATCTTTAACCTTCTGAGCATGTCATTTAAAGAGCTGTTGTAGTGAACTCCTTTGTGTAGTTTTTAGTGCACAGTTTAATTTTTGGTGTTTTTAGCATTCAGGTTTGTAGTGTACAGGTTTGATTTATCTAATCAGGTTGATAGTGTAATGTTGGCAGGAGAAACATTGTTGGTTTGCTTTGGACTCCGTATCATTGCACATGGGCTCATGACATACTCACAAAGTCAAAGCCTGCCATGATGTCTGGAAAATTCTTCTTCAGTGTCATGGCCTCCTCCACAGCCTTCATAGCTTCTGTTAAATTCAGGCCCCTGAAACACACACACACACACACACACCCACACACACAACAGTGCTCCATCAGGTATAAATGTTACACTTGGGGCAGTTGCAGATTATAACAAGTTTGCTATGTGATTACAAAACTTGCAGTAATGGGCCTTGTACCTGTGAACTGTGAAGATTATTCGAGCGCCAATGAATTCTGGGTAGTGAGCCTTGAACCGCTGCACTACCTCTCGACACGCCCTCAAACTCCAGTCCTTACTATTTCGTCTAGCGTCGAGCTCATATGTCTGAAAAACATCAGAAATATTTTGTCACAAGAGCCACATTTCAAACTTCAAACCCAAACCACTGTTTGGTTCAGAGTATAGTTCCTACCAATGGTAGTAGAGCTCTGATCTCCACATACAGGACGTTGTCCATGTAGAACTGCCTAAGGCCTTCATAGAGGTAGTCTTTAAAGACAGGAGCATATGTGACCAGTCCAAAGGCCACAAAGAATGCTTCTTCAAACCTCTTCCAAACGACATCTTGGTTTGGGTAGGCTTTGTCTGGGTCTTCCGTAAACAGCGTGAGATTACGGACAAAGCTACACAGGTACACAATAAAAATAAGGGCACAATCATTTTAAATGGACCTTTGCAATCTGACAACTAGGTGCTGCTTCACAATAAGGTAGTTTCCTAAGGCTTCTTCCGTCTACCTGTTGTCCAGTTCAGTTCTGTTCAGCTTCTGTCTCAGGGTTTTGAGGAGAACCCACTCAGAGCATCGGGGCTGCAACTCAGGTTGTCCGGCGGAGAAGACGAATCGCACGGAATAGTCGTGGGTGAAGCACACGTAGCAGTTCTCTCTGTAGGTCACGTTGTTCACGAGCCAGTCCACCCCGACCATGCCGAAGTCATGGACATGCAGGGCTGCACCTGGAACAGACGAGACAACAACCGAGTGTGTAAAAGAAGACACGGCGCACTCAAGTCCCAGCATGGTAGATCTGATCGGTCATTAAAGGCTTGACCTTTACCTGTGACCTGCAGTGCACATCAGCAGGAAATTCACATTTAGACAAACACAGACATGACTAATTATCTGCTTTTTCAGTGTTTTATGGTTGGTAATAAGGACTGGAGGTGTCCATACCTTTGGGCATCTTCTGCAGTAAACTGAAGACAGGGCTGCGTTCGATCAGAGACCTTGCTTTAAAGAAGTGCACTGCGGGGGGGAACGTCGGCGCAGCCATGTCCTGTAGCTTCATTTGGTGCAGTTTTTCATCCAGTAGCTTTTCCTGCGCACTCAGCACCACGTGTCCACCTGTCTGCCTCAACATCTCCGTCTCCATTAGTGCCTCTCGTTGGCGGGGGTCGGGCCTCCCGTTGCATCGTAGTGAACACCAAAGCAACCACTCGCAGATGAACAACAGCTGTTTTGATCGCATGGCGCGAGGCTATATATAAGTCGCAAATATTTTTGTAAATACCCAAAAGGAAAGGAGACAAGTAATACAGGTGTTACACTGAATTCAGTGACTGCAGACTAAACCTTAACTTGTAGTTTACCTACACTACCATACACTATTTAATTAAGTTGTACTCATTTTACTATAATAAACATAAACAAAGATTATGTTTCAGAATATGAGACCCCATTGTACCTTCATAATAAATAAAATAAAGACCAATCGAAATGTTTTCAGGTATTTTCTGTCACACTAATTTGCGCAAAAATTGTTTATGTTTGGGATCAGCAGAGAGCCCATAGCGCGCTGCCGTCAAAAATCACAACAACGAAACACATGTTTTATTTTATTGTAACGGTATAGGTGTCACATATTCCGATGACAGCCGTCCCAACCCAGATTCTGCTAATTTACATTTTCAACATTTGGCAGACGCTCCGGTCCACATATAAATATGAGGAGAAAGTGTGTGCGCTCTCTGGGACTCCAACTAAGAAATTATTTCAACACCTTCCACCAGGTGAATTACAGCAATTTTAGACCTACTTGATGTGAATTTAAAAAGCCCACTACTCACAATGTCCCATGATTTTAAAGGCAAGTAGGAAACTATATCATCCTGAATCAGTTATGACAATTAAACCGCATTTCAAACTCATTGTCCACAGTGCGCCCATCTGTCACGGCAGCAGCTCCGTGTCCCGCTGCCTGGCTGCTTCATCTGCTCTAATTAACCGGGCTAACGGCTTCTCATACCATCTTTTAACGTCGTTCATTACAACCGTATTATGCCAAAAAAAAAGTTTGGGGATAACTGCATAACTGCATTTCTTTAAAACGTTATTAACGTTGTGGTATAAGTTATACCGGTTGTACCTGCATGTTTACAACACTGAGGCATAAAGTCGAGCTAAGCGCATTAACATCATCCATCACACTGGGTTTAATGGTTCAGCTCACCTGCAGTGGACTTTGTTCCTGAGGTGTGGGTTTTATTCTAACCCGTATCTGAGAAGGTACTGAACGAGAAGATCGGACGTGTAACGACTTCCCTGCTCATGCTACAAAACACTGGACGTCATATCCTGTGGGGCAGATCACAGCTTAGGTGCCCTGTGGTGGGGTAACTACACTTTTATATGAATACCCCACCTTACCGTCAGTCTCCACATAACACTAATATTACACCATAGGCATCCGGAAAATATTTAGAGTAGGCTACCACTAGATCTTATTAAAATTCATTTACGATTTCTACGACTACTGTGTAAAGAAAGTGAAGTTAGCATGCAGTTAATTAATCAGAATTTTAACTTTTAACTTTACTTAAACCTGTAATAGTGCGTTTTGCTCGACCGGATCGTACTTAAAATTACGCCATGGCTAAAATCTGCCATATTTAATATTCGGATTTGATTTGATGAATGAAAACCGGGTCAAATAAACCAGGCATATTGGTGAGAAAACAAATACGTGTCTTAATTTTGTGCAGATGTATTGAAAAGGAAGTGAAATTAATGTACTTGGCCAAACACTGCCATACTGTATAAACGTTAAATCAACCTCCAGCTATCTAATTTGTGAACTCTTGCACAGTCTGACTTATAGAGCTGGATTTACATTGCCATGTGAAATAGTAGTTAAATGTATCTGACCAGAAATTGAGCTTAAATCAAACCATGCTGATTTAGTGACTAAATGTTTTACAATTATAATTTTCTGCCATTATGCTAAAACATTTTAAGAATATGATAACATTTAAAGTATACAATAATAACATTTGTTCAGAGAACATCTTTAAAATGTGGGACAAGATCAAATGAACGAATTTGATAGGTTTTTCCAACATGTTTCTCCAAAATAAAGGTCTCTGGGGTTGTCAAATAGGTAAATAGGTGTACACACAGTGAGGACGTCGAGAGAAGAGCAAAACTCCATGAAGTTAATTTATTCTAAGAAATGTACATATAGAAAACACTTCGGTCCATTTCCAAAATAATCTATGTCAGTCAGATAAGAACTTGTAAATTTCACATTAAAATGAAACATACAAGAGTCCTTTTGATGCTGTTGTGCTACTGAGGTATCATCAACTGTTTAAAAAAAAAAAGAAAGAAAACAATATATAAAAAAAACAAGCCCAAAATAATACACAAAAAAATGCAAAACAAAATAAATATGATTTATATTTAACCAACTATTGTAATTTCACTAGTGTAGACAGAAAGACAGACAGCAGATACAGTGGGGAGGCGACACAAATCAGTAGATGCCAATCAGTCCCAGACATGAGTACAAACAAATCTGTACACAGCAAAATTCACAACCTCATAGGCGACAAAAACTAGCGCACCCTATCATACGAGTACAGCTCCAAGAACACCTCGTCTACCGCTAAAGCGACGATTCCCTACCGAGGCCAGAGAGGCTCACACAGTGGCATGATGCTTAGGCTAGCCCAGAGCCACTTGCCATTTGTGCAGTTCCTCTCCCTTTTCTTCATGAAAATCACACTGCAAGTTCACTGAAAACATTTACAGCCATCGTTGGCAGACATACTGTGCCTGCAGTGTCACAAGGCCTGACGGCGTAGCCAGGTTAACACGACGACACATGGAGCTTCTGGTGGTTTGGCTCGTGACCGACCTGAAGTCCTTCCATTGGACCCGATCCTACAAACTTTGTCGGGGTGGCAGTGCGCTTGCAGTCGTGGGTTCCTCAGCTGGAACGAGGACGTACCTGTTCCCTGGCTGTGAAACCTGTCAACGTTCACCACGCGGAATGCGCACAACAGGTTAAGAAAGCCATGTTCAAACTTGCCACTGGTGTAATCAGTCATGTAGTTAGGTTCTGCTCCTGATTAGGAAAATTAAGGCTTACGCAGTGATTTAATATCACGTTGAGTAATAAAAATAAAGTGTGTGTGTGTGTGTGTGTGTGGGGGGGGGGGGGGGGGTGGCAGGGGGCAGCTGTGCTGAGCACGCAAGACTACATTTATGAGGTAGATATATATGCAGTAATCGGCAAAGAGCTGTCAAATTTTAATGCCCAGATTTTTTTTAAAAAAGGAAGAAAAGAAACCAATCTGGCATGATGCACTAGTCAGAGCAGTTGTGTCTCGGATTAATGAGAACAGGGAGGAATGCCAACTCCCATTTTTCACCTGGGGGGGAAAAAGCCTGCCTAAAAAACTTTCAAAATGCATTACACCAATTTAAAAAAATGACTCAAATACAGACAGTTCCAATGAGGTTTGACGACAGCATTTCATTGTTTCTTGCACACAAAAAGCTGCAAATAATAATAATTAAAAAACACTTAAACATTTAAATTGTTTATAGTGTAACCGTGTAAAGTCATAAAAAAAACTGCCTTCAGGTAAATCACGGTAAAATTAAACATCACAGTTCCAGTCCTCTCATCTTGCCCATGTCACTCTCCCTCTGAATAATTAATTCACTAATACCCGTATTGAAAGCATGACACCCTGAGCTCGCACAGTACATCACGCTGAATTACTAAAGAGGAAGCACCAAAATATATATATATATATAAAAAAACATTTTCTATTCAACTTCAACTCTGTCCTAAACAAATTCTGTGTGTGCCAGCTACTTTCACAGTTGTAAATATAATGCTCTTTCCCACACAAACTGCTAAAACTCAAATCTTCCCCTCTACGTGATGGTTTCTGAGACAGGTGAAGGAACCCAAAATATGTACATGACAAAAAGTGTAAGAAGGGTGAGTATTTCACACTTTAAAAGCCTCTTCTCATTCTGTGAATATATAAACTAGCAGGACATGTGTCAAGTGAATCACAAAACATGCATTACAGCTCAGAGATCAGAGGGGTAAATCTCAGAGAAAGGTCATGATATAGAATCGTATATACATTGTAGCACACATCTACTAGTCCAAGGCCACTAATTCCAGTATTAAAGACTATGAAAGACTATCTCTAGTGCACAACAGGAGCAGCTGAGATCTCTGTGAGTCAAGGAAGTTGAACACATTCTTTGAGCCAAGGCAATGTTGAAGGATGCCATGTCAGAAGCAGGCGGAAATTCTGATACAGTTCACAGGTCCACAGCCACATGAGCAAAGACCACTGGTCTGGCTGGCCTGTACTCCTGCAGAACAGGTGACCCTCTCAGTGCCCCTTTATGCTGTCATTTTAGTACATCTAAAATTGCGCGCGCACACACACACACACACACACACACACACACACACACACACACACACACACACCCACACACGACATTCAGCGAGAATGCAACAAGGCAACAGTTTCCAGTGTGTCAATGGGGATCGGAAGCCTCTTGAGGACTTTTTGCGGTCTACAAGTGCCTTCTTCTCAACACCTGAGTTTAACTTTGGAAAGGAACACCAAGTTAACATATGACCCCTTAAGTTTCTTGGGGACAACGTCCCCATTTCTGATCACTTTCCTTTTAGATGTGCAAGCAAAGGAGTTTGGGGGGTGTAGTTCCTACAGGAAAGAGGTCAGAAGGAGGCTTCATGCCATCAAAGTGCAGTTTTCTGGCAGTCCTGGGCTCTCACAAGGAGGGAGGATATGTACAGAGAGCCAGCAACAGTTCTCAACAGGAGGTCCACCACCACGTGTGCACTGAGCAGAGTGGAACTTTTCACGCTCTTCAGCCATTGCCATGAAGGCCTTCGGAGCTCTTCCTCACTGTAGGACGCCGTCTGACGCAGCTCAAGCAGCACTCACTGCTGTTCTGTAGCACAGGAAAAATGGAGACATGAATAACGCTCACGCTCTGCCTTGAAATGGGCCTTACGCCACATCGGAGTTATGAGCATGTTAACTATTATTCCAGGTGAGGAAATGGCTAATTTCTGATTCTGTTCAACTAGCACAGGAAATAACAATGCCAATCATTAAAGAACAAGAAATATTTGATAACTTTAGTTTATAAGAATTTAAAGGAAGGGGGGGTATTAGTAGAAAAATACAGAAGTTTTCCAGTAAAGAGAAGTGAACTTGAAACTAATTGTACTGAAACATGGCTGTCCTTCCTCTCCAGGGAACTTTTATTTTCACACAACACTGTGGCTGGAATGAAACTCGACACGCAATGTGGTGCTGGAGAGCCAGACACTGCAGCGACAGCAGCACCATCACCATGTGGCGGGTGCAGAGGGTGAAGCGCCTGACCTGTCACACTCCCTGCTTGCTGCCAGGCCCACTGGGAGCTGCTGCACCTCTGATGTGTTGCCTGTCACACAAGACACACACAGGAGTGAATTTGCAGGTTAAAATGGAACGATCAGCATGGTAGTGCGAGGACAGGAACCCTAACACAGCATGCGTTAATCGCAGCATTTCCATACAGCATGATGGGGCCACTTCACACTTAAACCTCCCATATTCCTGCAAGACAGGAAGGAAATCAAAGAAAGAGTGCACACTCTCATGCTGTGGGTTTGGATGTAAACTGTGACCACTTACAAGTCCTTTTGCTCCATTTCTCCTCTGTAAAGAAAACTACGAACATTTCAGCAACATGTTCCCAGGTAATTGTGTAAATAGTGAATGACAATCTGATAATTATTTTATTTTACATAAATCGTTTACCCATTATGCCGTTACAGCTCAGCAATGCCATATGGCATCAGTGTTTTTAACATCAAATTTCTCACAGTCTGTTAAAAAAAAAGAAAAAAGGAATGCGCCACACATGCCATCAACAGCTGTTAATATCAACAGCCGTCATTGGTTTAAAATGCAGGAGTTTCTCTCAGTAGTCACACTGATACCATATAACATCAGTAGGATTAAGTGGTAAAAAGATTTTCTTTGGTCCAACATCTTGCTGAATGGAAAGCCTTTCAGAAGTAATGCAGATCATCATTTAGATTAATTTTCTTAAAACACTTGATTTTCTTAAAAACCATTTAATGGTTTAAAATGCCATTCATAAAATTAATGACAGAGAAACACTGAAATGTCCTGAAAAAGTGTTTTGAGAAAAATTTAAAAACAGTTTGGAACTGCTCTGTGCACAAGACCATTTTAATAAATTATTTAATAAACCAATGAAGGACATTTGGAATAGATGGGACATGAATTCAAATCCAACCAGAGTCTAAAGAATGGTTAACTTGGTGTTCCTTTAAAGCAGTCATTCTCAGAAATTGTTCTCTCACCTGGGATGAAATAAATGTTCAGGCACCATTCCTCGTTGGGGCACCATCAAGCCCTGGAAGTGGCCCGCAGCCTGGCCGGGTGCGTACATGGTCATGCGGTTTTGGCTGGGGGGGAAGGAGAGGTGCTGGGGTCGCTGCAGGGCCTCCATCAGGTGTGGGTGGGGATGCTGAGGGGCGAAATGTCCACTGGGGTGCTGAGGTCTGGTGTATGGCCCCCCGGGCATGATGTGGGGTGGTGGGGCTCCACCCTGCTGCATGCTGGGATGCATGGCTCTCGGGTCGTAGGGGAAGTGGTGCAGGGACTGGGCGGAGGTGCGACGACGGTTTGCCGCATTGTGACTGTCCAGATCCAGGAGCTCTTTAGGGCTTTCGGGACGGTCCGAGCCATCCTCTATCCGAGCAAGTTTAGCAGGGCTGCAATTGTCCCGACTCTCGGCAGAGCTGCCCTGTGGTCCATCAGGGAGAGGACTTGGTGACATCAGACTGCTACCGGAGCCCTCTGAGCCCAGAGGAGACATGGTGTTCTCCCTCTGCCGACCATTGATACCAACACCCGCTATGGGTGGGTAGGAGTTGGGCATTGTGGGGTGGCGAAGAGGGTACTGAGGTCTGGGCCACTCTCCAGGTGGAAATCCAGGCCTAACGTTCATCTGTTGCTGTGTATAGTATTGCTGCTGATGTTGGTAAGGACCCTGCATGCTGGGATGGACTTGGTGGTGCTGGGGACCCACCCGGTACTGATAGGTACCACCTTGCTGGTGATATGGAGGGTAAGGAGAAGGATTCTGATGTGGGCTCATAGCCCGAGGTGGCGGGTAAGGCAAGGGGCCCGAGGGTGGCGGCGGTCTGCCCATGTATTGGCCGTAATGCGGAGGTGCTGGAGCACCCATGCTGTACTGAGCCATGGTGCTGTTCTCCAGACCACGAGTGTGGCTGGGCAGAGTCTGTCCATGGGGCGGCGCCATCTCTAGCCTGCCTGGCTGCGTCTGAGAGTCCGGGCTGAAAGGTTGCTCTTTGTAGTGACCGTTGGAATTGGTAGGAGCAATGTTGGCATCTGGGTTGCTGCCCCCAGGTTCCCGAGTAGGTTCACTGGGCCTTTGGTCTCCTCGGTCAGCGGTGGACGGCTGGGCAAGTGGCTGGGACACAGGGTGACTTGGGGGCAGAGAGGTGAGGGTGGCTGGCTGCTGAGCTCCAGGCTGGGCGTCCTGAGACACAGTCTGTGGCATGCCATGGACAGGCCCTGCCTGTGAACCTCGGACTGGTCCATTAGGGGGCATCTGTTGAGGGGTGTTGGGGGGCATGTGTGTGGGTCCATTGTGAGAGTATATATCCTGGTGAACTTGCTGAGGGGGACTTTGTAACACTCGATGAGGAATATTTTGGTGCAAGTGTGAAAGGCTATGTTGGGAGAACTGTGGAAGGGCGGTTGGAGGCATTTGCTTAGAAGGATGACAGGGCATTTCATCTGGGGCTTTCTGAGGAACCTCTACTGAACCATTATAGGAAGAGAGCAGAGAGGGATCCTCAGATTTCTGCAACTGGGACTCTGATTGTGGAGCATTCTGGCAGGTTGGCTGGGGACTGCTGTTGGGCACAGAGAGAATTACTTGTCCATGGTCGTCTCCCTTCAGTTGTGACCGGTCTTTTTTTGGTGTAGAGAGCACACCTGGAGACAGTTCTGCTAAGGTGTTGCTTGGAGGAGGAGGTGGAGATCTCCCCCATTCGGTGGCACTGGGACTCTGCTGGACCCCATTGGGCGGTTCAGAGTGGTCAGAAGGGCCAACGTGAGGTGGACCGCTGGCCACCTCATTTGGAAGTTTAGCAGCCAATTCAAGGTCTGAACCTATAAAATAAACAGAGATGAAACACTGTTGGAAAATGTTGTACAGTTTACGGCATATTTTTTTGTCTTGCTAAGAAGGGATCTTTAGCAAAAAGTGCAATGTTGCTCTAACATTTCTAACGAAAAATAATTGATATGGACCACTTTCATTCACATGCTAGCAGGCTAGCAACATTAGCACTGCTGGAGAAGACTTTCCTACCTTTGGGTGCTCTGTCTGCAGCTTGGCTTGCTGCAACATCTCCTCCAGGCCTGGAGAGCTGACTCTCAGGTGCGGTTGGAGGAGGCTTGTAGGGTTCGACGCTGCGTCGGGACGACGAGGCCGACAGCTGCTGCAGGGCAATCATCTCCGGGCTGTCCATCATGGAGCCCACATGCGGCCTGGAGTCTTGAGGGGTCATGGGAGAACGGTGCCCCATGGGCCCCGGCGAGCTGACCGCAGACATCCGGTAAGGGCCATTAGCATTAGGGTGATACGCAGGGTTATGCGGGGGTTGCATCACACCGTGACCATAGGGGTGCTGATTGGCCATAGGCTGCTCCTGCATCATAGCGCCTCCAGACTGCTGCTGTCCCTGATGGTGCGTGTTGGGCCAAGCATTGTAGGGAGCTGGTGGCGGGCCATAGGGGGTGTAGGAGTTGTGCATGGGGACACCCGGCCTGGGGTAGTTGTTCCCCATGGGGTGCATGGGTTGTCCGTCAGGGTGCTGGCGAGGAGGGTACATGTTGCCTTCGGATGGAGGGGTACACAGGCCTCCAGACTGTAAGGCCATCGGTCTTGGGCCCAATGACGGACCATGAGTAGGTCCGATGTAAGAATGTTGCTGATGTTGTGGTTGAAGGTGCCGAGTTTCAGGACCTATTCGGTATTGTGGACCAAGATGAGGACCATTTACAGGTGGACCCTGCAAGTGATAAAGAGGGAATACAACTATTAAATGATACAGAAACAAGAACAAGGAACCATCAACATAGCATGGGAAGCTCTGTGTACTTCATCTTAAGGACAGAGCAGCTTAACAAAGCAAAATGCACCTGACAGATGCAAGTATTGTGATGAATTCACACTTGGACTACTACTTCTCAAGATTATATTTGGGCTTACTATTTCTTCAAAAGACTTCAGATATGCACTGGGCTGCAGACTTTCCATAAAGTGTTTCCATAAAACTCCTAAGAAAGATCATACCTGCATGTTGTAATGAGGCATAGGCTGAGGGCCATGTTCTCCTGGGCCACCAGGCATGAGAGTTCTCTGGCCTGGGTATGGATATCGATGGTCCATCATCATACGCTGACCATACATGCCTGGTGTTGGAAGACCAGGAGGCCGTTGGAGCTGTTTTATATTAACAACAAAATAAAGTTTATTTCTTTTAAACTCTGATATAGAGATGGATGACATGTACCTTCTGTATTTGATTATTATACAGTATGTAAATCAATAATCATCTACATTTTACTCTAGACATTTTCTCCCCCAGCTAATTTTCACTTCGTTACAGATTGATGATCTTCAGGATCATCTTAAGTGCCTATCCTACTCATCTGTTCATACTGATTACTTACACATCTTCATGTACAAAACTCGGAAATGTTCCCTAAAACAATCTCCTCTATTGCATGACCAGCTTTTATATCCATGTCCACTTTGCTTACATGAGTGATGAGTGACCTCTGTCTGAAACAGCCTGTTTCTTAGGAAACCTTTGGTACTTCACTACAATTTTTAAATCTCACACACAGACACACACACACACACACGACTGGACATTTGAATTGGGTCTTGCCTGTTGAGCAGAGTGGTACATAGCAGCACGTGGGTCATTCCCGGGTCGACACTGGACGTTCTGGGTATGTAATGACCCGTGGAATGCTTGGGGCGGAGGAGCATGCTTGGGCCCATTTTCTTTAGGAGAGCTGCCTCCCTTACTGGGTACTTTGCGTTTTTGCACCTGCTCGGTGGCACGGATCAGGCTCTCGGGCCCAGCGTGCCGGACAATCTTGCTCTTCTTCTTCTCCTTACGGTCGCGGTCGTCTTTGGCGCTCACGTGAAACTCCTCGTCCGTGTCCCCGTCCTCGGAGGGGAAGTGTTTGAGCAGAGCCCTGCTGAAACAGCGCTCCAGGGACTCTGCCATTATTGTGTACTCTGGAGAAACAGCAAAACACACAGACATGACTCATCCATTTAACTTGTCAATGTGAGACAGAACACACACAAAAACAGGCATGCCCCACACACACACACACACACACACACACACACACACACACACACACACACACACACACACACACACACACACACACACACACACACACACACACACACACACACACACACACACACACACACACACACACACACACACACACACACACACACACACACACACACACACACACACCCCTGCTATCAAGAGCTGGTCAGTGGGCCAGGTCACAGAGCCACAGTTGACCCCTGACCCTGCAGTCCCCACCAATGGGGGGAGACCATTTTGACAGATGGATGGCTCCACAGAGGGGGGGCAGAGGGAAGGAATGTCTGTGTAGCACTGCAGGACCTAGCACACTAGAGGACAGCTCAATCACTCTGCATTAATCACTGTCAGCGCCTGAACACACACACTCACACACACACACACACAAACCCCCCCCAGCACCACCACATTTACCACTGTCTTCTCCATTGTACTCCAGGCAGTTTTCAAACATGAGCTTCACATCAGCTACAAACTCATCCTTGGCAACATATTCTCCTTCATTTAGTTTTCTTTCAATGGTGGACAGATCCATTGGAGTCTACAAGAAGAGGTACATGAATTATCAAGGAGAAATTATAGCATAGTATATTTTTCCTAAAACTATGAACATTCAAAAGAGCCATCTCCAATTCATGAAGGTCAACAGTACAGACATGGACGTTTAACAAATTCACAGCTGATGTGTAAATTTACAGACGTTTACATGCTTGAAGTGGAGACGCTGAGGAGACGTTTGAGATGAGCGGAGATAAGCAGGAGCTCACCTGAATGATGTCAAGATAGTTTGGGGCATAGGATTCATCCACAGGCTCCATGAAGGGCCAGGCGTCTTTATGAGCCTTCAACGCCTCCAGCACTGAGACAGGGAAGAGAGGGAGGGAGAGAAAGAGCGGGAGACAGAGGGGAGGTGGGTGGGAATTAGAGAGAGATGGGGGGTAGTAAGGGGAAGAGTGGGGGTAGTTCAGCTTTACAGCAGAGAAACCACTGCAGGTGATGAAGGAGGAAACGTTCCCTGTGCTGACGCCACTGGGCGGCCACAGACACCCACCTTTGTACAGAGCTGCATAATCGTCGTCAATTTCATAACTAAAACAGAAAAGAGAAGTGAAAGTGAGTAGAGAGGAATAACAGCGCCACTTAAGAGAAAAAAACTAGTACACATCTCTTATGTGGAAGAAGTGTGGGCTAGATGTCATGTGCAAGTGTTATTTAATGCAGAATGAATGCATGAATTGAAAACAACATCTAAGGTAATCACATGGTAACATTAGAGATTAACATATGAAGTGTATTCATGTCTCCATTTGTATGGGATTTAGTCACAAAAGCATGTCCCAGGCCATGGCTTAGGCCACACAATGTCAGCATTCCCAACTAGCATTGTGCTAAGAACTGAGCCAGTATAAATGATTGGGAAGGCATTCCAACAAATCCCAGCTGCTGTACCCCCACCACACACACACACACACACACACACACACACACACACACACACACACACCACACACACACACACACACACACACGGCAGCATTTGAAACGTGTGGAGCTGTGATGGCGGGTGTTGATTTCGAGTGAAAGGTGGAGCGGGGGTGGGTGGTGTGTTGGAGCACAGCTCTTACAGCTCCTTGGTGTGGCGTGTGCGGCGGACGGGGGAGTGCGGCTCCAGGTGGAGCAGCTCGGCCGGAAGCTCCTTGCCCTGCGAGAGCAGCCAGGCCCTCTCCTCTCGCTGTTTCCTCCTCCGTGCGCGCTCTGGATGGAGACACACACGCGCGGCCCAGTGAGCACATCCACAAGCCCCTCACACACACACACACACACGCGCACGCGCGCGCGCTCATAATCCCTCCGGCAAGCACGCGCAGGCGGGCGCACGCACTCTCGCACGCACGTACGTCCACGCCAATCCTCAAACAAACAAAAACCCACACGAGTCTCCAAAGCACCTGTTATTTCGCTCGCTCCGCTCTTGCCAAGTGATTAAGAACCAGGGCTCGCGAGAGAAGAGTCAAATGAGTGATTCAATGAGCAGCTTTAGAAGGCAAACCTGATCAAAAGGCTCGGGTGACAAAGGGCTGAGGTGCTTTTCTGTGCTCCTCTGAAAGGCCGTGGCAGGCACGCCCTGCTGGGCGCATTAAAGAGGTTTGGGGAAGGATCGGTCAGAGAGCTCCACAGGACCCAGCCGTCATCCATTATATATTAACGAGGAGAGCGGCCCGTCGGCACAGCACCAATCAGGAGTTCATTAAGCCTCTGACAGACGATAGCAGAGCGGAGCTCGGGGAGTTTTGGGTGTCGGGCGAGGTCGGGGATTTTCCCGCCCGGCTGTACTCTTCGTGAGACCGAGCTAGCCGTGTGCTAGAGGCAGGCGCGTCAACGCCCCTTTGCAGATGGGAGCGCACATGCAGGTGATCCGGGGTGATATCCCAGCATTCCTGGCGTGCGGGGCGGATGCAGGGGTGTTACGTACCCTCGGCCGCTTTGGCCCTCTCCAGCTCCTCACGCTCACGCTCCTCCCGGAGCAGCTGCTCCTCTTCACGTCGCTGCTCAGCAAGGAGAACCTGCCTGTCCAGGTCCTCCTCTCTCTGCTTCAGATCCACCTCATAAACGGCCTTCAGGTTCTCCTGGGACACAAACGACAGACCACACACGTCTCAAGACTTATCTTCTCACAAGACTTAATTAAATACAAAATGCATAGTAACGAGCAGGCATTAGGAGTAGGTGGTTTTGAATAGTTACTTCCTGGTCTTTACTGATGCATTTCTCAGACAGGCGCTGGGAGTTCCATACTGGAGGGTTTGACTGCTTCTTCTGCTGCTCTCGCTCCTGCAGAGAAATATTCCTGTCAGGACATTCATCTCCATCCCTGTCCACTCCACCCCCTCTCTCTCTCCCTCCCCCTCTCTCTCTTTCCCTCCCTCTCCAACTCCCCCTTCTCCCCTCTCCTCTCCCCCTCTCCTTCCCCTTCTCCCCTGCTACCCCTCTCCTCTCCTCCTCTCCTTCCCCTTCTCCCCTGCTACCCCTCTCCTCTCCCCCTCTCCTTCCCCTTCTCCCCTGCTACCCCTCTCCTCTCCCCCTCTCCTTCCCCTTCTCCCCTGCTACCCCTCTCCTCTCCTCCTCTCCTTCCCCTTCTCCCCTGCTACCCCTCTCCTCTCCCCCTCTCCTTCCCCTTCTCCCCTGCTACCCCTCTCCTCTCCTCCTCTCCTTCCCCTTCTCCCCTGCTACCCCTCTCCTCTCCCCCTCTCCTTCCCCTTCTCCCCTGCTACCCCTCTCCTCTCCCCCTCTCCTTCCCCTTCTCCCCTGCTACCCCTCTCCTCTCCCCCTCTCCTTCCCCTTCTCCCCTGCTACCCCTCTCCTCTCCCCCTCCTTCTCCCCTGCTACCCCTCTCCTCTACCCCTCTCCTTCCCCTTCTCCCCTGCTACCCCTCTCCTCTCCCTTCTCCCCTCTCTCTCTCCTTCCCTCCTTCCTTCCTCCCTCCTTCCCACCTTCCCTGCCCCCCTCCCCTTTTCTCCCTTGTGTGTACGTTAAGAGCACTGTCGTGTCAGTGAGGTCACAGGAGTAAAGAAATGTTCTAGCTGATGGGCCCTCTGTTCACCCCAGCAGCAGGTTAATGTACACCAACAAATCCATCACTTTTCTAAATGAAATGCTCTACCCATCACTTAAACAAAGACTTGACTGCTCTCTTTTGAAATTACCTCAGACGTGTGGAGAGTATTTTAAAAAGGCTTAAAAGTTCTCCAATGACAAGCCAGATTTCCTGCATACAGACCCTTATGACTTACAAAACACAGCTGCTCATCCTCAGATTTATTAAAGCAACCACCACATGAAAAATCAAACAAACAAGCAACACAGATCTAGAGCATTTTTGTTTTGGATGCACAATTACTAATGCAGTGCCGTTTATTTTATCCAATGAGCTGCAAGCTTCTTTCATTTGCGATTCAGATCCTCCACTGACTAAAATATGAAGACAAAACTTATTACAAGTGGTAAGTAACCACCCTTTAAGGCCCTGAAGGCTGCCTTGCCTCCCAACTGCTGCTGAGGGCCTGGGTGAAAGAACCGTGCCTAGTCAGTCATGGCGCTCAGAGAGAACACTGCATCCAAGGTCCTGTCTGACACGCACGACGAGGAGCTCAGACACCCCACCCCACCCCACAGATGAGCTCAACCTTCAGCAGACGCTGGGATGGGGAGGGTGGGGGTGTGACGGAGGGGTGTGGGCAGCAAGGCCAGCTGTACCCATGGCAACTGCGGCTCATGGCTGTAGCAACACGGAATGTCATTCAAGCCCCCCCATCGTCATCATCATCATTCTCCTCCTCCTCCTTACAGTCAGTGCATTACCACACAGCTCTTACGGCGGCAGGCCTAGCCGGACCACCTCTAGAGTCGCCACTTAAAGAGGTCAACGACCCCGGCCGCACGCCATCAATCAGCGAGCAGCACTGCACCTCAAGGTGAGAGCCTGCCTCGCGTCACATGCTGGATGGATTAGCGCCGACAGGACTCCCTGCGAGCGGCAGTGCGGGGGCTCCGTGTCAAGGCTGGGAAACGCCGACAGCGCTCCGTCCACCCCGGGTAACTGCGTATATTAGTTCCCCACGCATGGGTACAGACAATAGCCACTCTAGTGCACGATCAACATTTTCACAGCAAGCATGTTCAGGATTTATAATAATGCTTTTCAAGGACCCAAACACTGTGACTAACACATAAATACATGACATTAATATTATCTGTTAAACATGTAAGCCACAAGTTAATGCTAATTCACTTGAATACCAGCTAAAAGTACAAGGCAAAAGGAAATCCTCATAAATGAAGCTTTTTTTCTCTGCATCGTCATTTGCTGTTTGGGAGATGTCTGAAAGCACAATTCCAGTAAGAATCCTAACTGAGCAGCACACAGCCAGTCTACAAGAGCCAGTCTACAACACACTCAACATGCCTGAGCAGCTCAGGGAGCAGTTGCCCCGCCCCTGCACATGAGACCAGGAGACCCTGCGGCCCCTTTCTGGACAAACCAGGCTGGGGCATTGTGAGCGTGTGCAGACCAGTTGCACAGCATGCTCCTGCATCCAGCCAGTAAAATGAAAACTGGTTTTGCACCACGCACTTCTGCATGCACAGAACCTTCATATCTTATCTGATTATAGAAGCTGATCCAGTTTAAGGGTCTACATGTGTGTGTATTTGGTTTTTCTCCAGATGGTGTAAACGTGAGGGACGAGGAGTGGAGTCTGACCCTGTGCTCGATCATGTTGCTGATCTCAGGCAGGAAGTTCTGGGTGATGATGCGGTACAGGTGTCGGTCTTGAGGAGAGCTTTTGTCCTTAATGCTCTCAGCGAGCCTGGCCCACTGCTCCTCAGTGTCACACACCAGAGACCAGGCCCCACGTTCACGCTCTGTCACAACACACACAGTCAGTTCATCATGGCCCTCACATGTTCACACAAACTGTGGGACAGATGGGATATCATAAGAAGTTATCTGATGAGAATTCAGATCATAAAAAAAAAAAAAAAAAAAAAAAGAGGGGGGGGGGTAATGATCAGCTGCATCACAACCAAACATCTGTCGGCAATAATTGCAGATGATAAAAGCGTAAAGGGAATGAATGGGGTAGTATTTAGGATTTACGGTCAGAGTAAGAGGTCAGGAGGGAGAGACGGTAACTCACCTTTACCCAACTGCACAACCTCGTCTACATCTTCCTCCGCATTCATCGCCTCCATCTCACTGGAACAGACCATGGAGTAGATGTTCTGACCTTATACCCTTAACTTGTGCTACAGGACAGAACCACCTTCTCCTCCCTGATTCTTCAGCCACACTAATCAACGCATTGTTCATAATCACAAAACAGCAGATTGAAGTTTCTTGTAGAGAAACTCACTGACTGGTTAATATAGCAGGGCAGTGTTGACATTTTAGCATCAGAACATAAAAATAGCTCACTGGGCTTATATTTATATATGAAAGTGTACTTGAAATAAACCCTTTAACATGGAGAAGAACCAGAGGTCTTACACAAGCATGGTCTCTTCAAGCCTCCTCTTTGGTGGTCTTCCTCTCCGCTTTCTCTCTGGCACTTTCACCGTTTCAGGAGTCTCACTGCTGCAAAACAAATGGAGGACAAAAGGGCGTGTTGTATGAATGTGCAGTGGCGGGAGGTGTGCACCACACCCAGGTTCACATCAGGACGTGGGGAGGCCCGTCCGCACAGCCCCACCTGACCGCCTGCCTTTTCACCGCTTCTTCTTTGTACATCCGAGTACCGTAGAAGTACCAGTAACGGGCGCCGCTTCCATCACGGCCCAGAGGCTCCACTCGCAAGCTGTCTGCGTCCAGCCCCTGAGGAGAACAAGGCGGCGTGTTTAAAAGGAACAGGGCGCATCATTTAAAAGCATCACCACCTTGACACCCACGGCCCACGGTAACAGTATCCCGAGCAACACATTTGTTCTTTGCTTCCACGTTTCATATTTCTGGATTGCAGGCACTCGTTACACTAGTGCTATGCTAGTAAAAGAGAGATAATAAATGGATAAATGCTATTTGGCTATAAAAGCAGCAAGCCATGCAATTTCTTATGGATAACGATGATTTCCCCAATGGTTTCCCCCTAAACAGGATGAGATCACTGCGCCATATTCCTTGAAGAAGTATCTGACATGGTGCCCCTTTAAATCACACGTTTGTTTGCATGAGAGTCCTACCTTGAGCAGGTCAAAAACATCGGCGGCATCCAAGCGGTAGTCGCAGAGTCTGTGGAGAAGCTCCACCTGTGTGCGGGCCGCCAGATCCTCGAAGCATCCCTCTTTCAGGGGGTTGGGCTTCCCCTCCTCCAGCTCCCAGCGGTAGCTGATGATGTCTTCCAAGTAACCACTGTAGGCCTGAGACCTGGCAGGACACAGAAGATAGCTTGGTCTAATTTTACACATGCAGTTACATAATATCCAATTACATAACTAATATCTAAACTAATAACATGTTCCTAAGGTCAAAGACAACTGTCTATTCTTTATATATTTTTGTGTGTGTGTTTTCTTTAGAAGAAGAAGAAAATATATTTATATGTGCTAAATATTTATGAATTTTTATATATATGCTAAATATTTATGATTTTTTATTAATTGTATCACTTGAGAAATAAACAACAATGTATGCATATGGCCGAGGTTCCAGGAAGAAGACAGCAGTCTCGTCTTTGGCTCCATTATCATGTTGCTTTTGACTGGGCAAACAAACATTAGTTCTGGGTCATGTCGCCAGGGCGAGCCCAAAAGTGAGAAGAGCTCTAGTTCCTGCCGAGATGCACAGAAACAAGGGGCCAGGCCCGGGGTGACCCCCACCGCAGCACGGGCGAGAAAGGAGGAGAGAATGGGCTTATCTGGAGAGAGCAGAATGCACTCGCATACAGCTGCAGGCCCCCCACCATCCCCTCTAACACACCATCTCTCCCTCCCTCTCTCCCTCCCTCTCTCCCTCCCTCTCTCTCTCCCTCTCTCTCTCCCTCTCTCTCTCTCTCTCCCCCCCCCCCTCCCTCCCTCTCTCTCTCTCTCCCCCCCCCCCCCCTCCCTCCCCCCTTGCTCTGCCGGGAAGCCGAGCGTGTGGATATAAAGGGCAGCTCTCTGAAAGGCCTGGCCCAGCGGTAGCCCCCAGGACGCCTGCGGCTGTCCGTTCCAGTAGCCCCCCCCCCCCCCCCCCCCCCCCAAGCAGGATCGCTCCCACACGCAGCGCACGCTCACCCCCAATGACTAAGGCTTCTCCCGCTGTACCAACCCTGCCTCTCCTCTGGGGAGCCTCCGTGAGGGGTCGGGCCGTTTCTCCAGGCAATGACTCAGCCGCTACCGAACACACCCATGTCGGGATGTCGGGAAGAGAGGCCACACCCCACCCCCCTCAGACCTCCACCTCCCTCGGGGAGAAGGCCACAGCGAAGCGGTCAGAGCGTTGGAACATCATCAACACGGCTAACAAGTGCGGGGAGTGAGTCATGGCCAGATGGTGGGTGAGACCAACTCACTCTGCAAGCACCGACACATTCTTGAAGTGCAATGATGTGTGCTGTGAAACGGTCTGCGCACCACCAACCCATCTAACGTCTAAGATGGAGGCAGGGACGACGCACGAGGCCAGCACGAAGAGAGCGACTTACGTGATGTCCTTTCGCTGGTAACATCCCTGCAGCAGACAGCACACGAGATCGGAGAGGAAGTCCCGGTCCTGGTTGAGGAGGGCACGCTCCAGTTCCTGGCACACAGAGAGGGCGTCGGGCAGGAAAAGGGTGGTCAGCATGCCAGCTTCACTTTTACAAGCTTACGAGAAAATAATCAACTTTAACAGCGGAGCTGGCCTTTAAGAGCGGCCCAGTGATTTCCTACCAAGTGTTTACACTGAGCAGGGCGGCAAGATCTTGGGTTTGAACAACACTGACTGACATTCAGGATTTTTCACATTTCAAAACGCACATCATCCGTGAAACGTAACCTCCCGTAACACAAGTCGTCGCAAGTGATGGAAAGACTAAGACAGCGAGTGCCAAGAGCATCTGACACTGGGCGATCCAGACAGACATCTGGAAGACATACGGACCTGACTGAGCACGAGCACACTGGGTCTTCACCACACAGGTCCAGAAGCACTCAAACCTTTAATGTTACCGTTGGGTTCTGAAGTGTTAGAACACAGCAGTACGGTTTCACCTAGCCCTATAATGACTCAAATGCTAGAGGCCCCCTGTGAAGATGGACTCATGTGTTTGGGACCTCTCAAGAAGGCACCACTACACAGCACTAACATATAACTACTCACACAAGTATCAGCTTAACTACTGATACAACTCATTTATAAAACTGATACGGGAACAAGAGGTTACAGCTACCTAATGGACATTTGATAGTCATCGATTACACTGTACAAGCAGGGATTTTGATTGCTGCAACAACTAGCTGTTCACACTACACACTGAATACAAATATGTTTTCAGAATCATCCATAATGGTTTTTTGTTCCGGTATGTTCAAATGTCAATATTTACAGTACAGGAAAGTGGTAGGAAGGATCGGCGCCATGTTATCAGCCCACTGCCACTGACCGCATCCCTTCAGGTATGCTGAAGGGTTGAGATGTTGGGGGAAAAAATTTAATGACTAGAATAAATAAATACATGAATGCACCTCAGTCAAACTGCCTCAGTAGAGGGTCAAGTTCAGCACTGAGCTCTTGTGTGCTGCACGCTCAGGCTGTATGAAGCAGCAGATAGCAGGAGAGGGAGGAGGCCAGCAGGGTGTGTGTGTGTGTGTGTGTGTGTGTGTGTGTGTGTGTGTGTGTGTGTGTGTGTGTGTGTGCTCTGAGGAGAAGAGAGGAGCTGAGAGGGCAGATATGTAAATGTGTGTGCACCCCCCTAACCCCAACATGTGACCGTTTCATTGAGTTGCCCCTTCAAGAACAGCATAGCAACAACACAGAGCTTTTAGCAGGACTTTTCTTCTGTCTCAACCCCTCAGCTAACGCCTCGGTCCCTCTGGCAACAGAGAGCACTTTTCAACTCTGGTTTAAACCCCCCCTTCAGCCTCCAGAGCAGAGTGACACTCCAAAATTAACTCAAGGGTGAGGAAGACGGCCCTCGATTCACTGCAAGACTCACTCAACCTAAGGATTGCTGCTGGTCTCTACAGAGAAGCAGAAAGAGCAAGGGGTCATCAGAGGTCGACTCGCACGCCTGCGGAGATCCGCGGAAACCAGTGTCAGCAGGATGAGAGAGAGAGAGAGAGAGAGAGAGAGAGAGAGAGAGAGAGAGAGAGAGAGAGAGAGAGAGAGAGAGAGAGAGAGAGAGAGAGATTGAACAACAGGATGAGACACATGTTAGTGCTTAGGGGCGGGGGATGGGCAACCCACACAGCCCTCATTTCAGGTCCCAACAAAGAAAAAAGTTGATCGCCTAACGCTCAGATCGCTGACTCCATTACACTTCCTGGGAGGATTTTAATGAGTAATTTAAAATCTATTGATCATCCTGTTCAGGTGCTCGGCAGAAGCTAGAACGGAGGTGCCAAAGCCTTTATTGAACAGAGCCGCTAAGGTGGGGTTGAGAGGGAGAGGTGACAGGCCTGGCTGTAACAAGGGCTTGCTAAGGCAGCAGGGCTTGGCGTCCTGGGCTAATGCAGTGGCTCCTTCTGTCAAATCAGATTACAGTTTTTTCTCCCACATGTGGAGACGTTACGGCAGCGCTTGCTCTGAGGACTATTCCCTTATACGCTCCATGTCCACTTCAATGGATCTTGTCAGATCATGTTTGTGTCTCACTCCATTTTTATTCCGAAGTGGGTAAAGCTAATCTTGAATTCAGCTCGCTCCCTCAGACGTTCTACTTCTCCGTATAACTGAACAAAATCACTTTATGAACTGAGGTTATGTCCTGATCTGACCCTGAATAGATTGATTCGCTACAAGTCATTCATGGCAGGCTACGCTGGAGAGCGGTCCTGCCTCTCCCGAGCCTGGAGTGCTGGGCCATCCTGCCCCTTCTGCGAGTCCCTCAGATCCTGTGTCACGCTCGTACAACTTCCTGGTCCCCTGACAGCCAGTGGGCTGGAGAAAGCCCATCTATCAGTACAGGCTGCACTTTGATCACACTTCAAACCTGAGTCGGTCTGGGGGGGATTAGCACCAGCGCTCCACGGCTTTGATGTGCCATTCAGTGCCTCAGATGGCAAAAGAAGGGTAATTAATGTGGTGTGTATGCCCTTTCTTTCCAAACAGTGCAGCCCTGCAGGAGAAATCTCACACTCCACCTATGCTGTGAAAACGTGAAAAAAAGTGACAACATCCGGAGTACTGAACCAGGTGGCTCATTGCGAAGTTCCGGCTACACTTCACGAGGTCGGTCAAGACAGCGGACGTTAGTCACGGAAACCCAACAAATGGTTAAAGGACACGGAGCACGGATCAGAGTGGCGATAAAAGTAATCTCAGGGCTTCAAATGCAGTGTTCTTCGCTAGGCTTAGGCCTAGGGCTTCAAATGCACTTCATGCACACATGGATATGTAACACGGGAACAGGTTTGCTGTGTGATGTCTAAATGCGTGTTCCCAGACGGTATGGCAGTTCTCCTACCTGGTCTCGGGAAGCTTTCAGCTCCACTTTTCTGGCAGACTGGCAAAGGGTGTCCGATGTTCTTGCCAAAACCAAATCTACAGGAGGCTGATATCAATCCATCCACCCCATTAATTTGTCTGCACTTAAATGTGGACACATTTGGGAGCTTTGAACTTCCCTGTTCTTAAATGTCATCACCCCCATTTTTCTGGTCTACTGGCAGCACTTTATCCGGAGAGCCAAACGGCAATTTGACCCGATGTGGGCCAAACCCAGACTCTAGTCTAAGACATCAGTAGTTTCAGACCATATCTGGCACCACGCTGCTCCGGCTGACAGGAAACATGCCACATTAGGAAACAAAACCCAACATTTCCTGGAGCATCACGCACCTAATCTGGTATGGTGCCACCACCAGCACATGAACAGTCTAATGGTTACAGAGAGGCATACAGACAACATGCAGGTGTCAAAGCACAGCACTCACCCACATTATGTATTCAGTGTAAATCTATTACATGGACAGAATGTGGAAGAATTTCTTAAGGAAACTATTTGAAAGTTTATTTGAACCGCAAGTTCGCTGACCTGTTAGCTATGGCAGTACTGTATACCTGCACTACTAGTCTACTACTACTACTACTAAGCACTTCATGCCATCTTAACATAATCCACTATTTCCCAGTAGCCTATCAACTACAGAGTGAAACAAATCTTGCAAACAATTTATCAACACTGAAATACGTTAATTGAATTACATAGTTTACCTAAAGTTTCATTGACCTCTAAAACAATAACAAAAACAATATAACAAACAAAAACAGTCTGCTTCATTATAGCTAGGCATCTAAAAGCATCACCATGACATTTACATCATAGCCTCTTTGCCAATGTGACATTGAAGGCAGTTACCATAGAAAAGTATAGGACACTTTTAACGTACGAGCAGGTGAGTTATTGGAGCAACTCACCTTTCAACTTGTTTGCCAAACTGCATTTCAAAGTTTGGCAAACAAGTAAGTGAACTGGAGTGTTTGGAAAACATTGCAATGATTATGCAATGATGCCTCTACTTTGTTGGTATCATTTATGACTGCAAGTCGAATTTATCAAAGTATCATGTTACTTTAATTTATGTTGACAAATGTAACTTTACAACGTGATCTCAAATTGTCTATGGGCACAAAGACTTATGTGGTTTTTAGTTAAGAACTGAATAAAGGGGTTGTGTGTTCCTTTTGTTGTTGGTTTTTTTTTTATGTGATGCCTTAAACCAGGTATCACCAAATGGCGGATCGCGGTCCGGATCCGGACCCGAACGCCGTCCTGTCCGGACCCAATCACATTCCTGATTAACTGGATACGGACCCAAATGCCAAAAAAAAAATTTTTTACGGGAGACTATATTTTAAACCGGAGAATTTATTTTCAGACGAGTGTTACGTTCACCACCCATTTGAGTGTTACGCCCCCCCCCCCCCCGTACATTTTATACTGTAATGTTGTGCCGGCATAAAAAAGCCTAAATGTGTCTTATGAGAACTTGTGCACTTATGCAGACACCTCTTGGTGAGTTCTACAACATGGTAATTATATGGTCATGATATTGTAAGCATAAGCATGGTCAGCAATAAAATCACACTTTCATATCAACACATCTCATCTCAGTATTGACAGTGACTAAGAGAGAAGAAAACAAAATGGTTAACACCTGGGTCACAAACCAAACTATGTGACTCATTACCAGAAAACTCGACAGAACACAATGCTAAATAACCCAACGTAGCCCAGTGAGTCCCCCAGTATACCAACTTCCAAGCACAGAAGCCAACAAAGCTTTTCTTCTTAGCTTATATCAGTAGTCTCAGGCAAAATCAAGACGTTCCTAGTATCAGTCCCTGATGCACGCCAGCGGCTCACCACAGATGGTGGGGGAGCAGTTAACAGCCGTTGCTACTTAAGGGGAGCAACAGGAAGATGGGGGAGGGGTGTGGACATCTCCACAGTGTGAGGGCTCATCTCCCCTGGCAAAAACTCTCCCTCCCCCTCCCTGCCACAAACAACCTTCACAACCCCAGCTCCACACATTCCCCACATGTCAAACAGACCACGGCAAAACACACCCACCCAAGACTAACACGCTTTCCTTCACACTGGTGTTGGCTGTAACATATTTTGCTCAGCACCAACGTTGGCGCAGTGGTGGAAGGGTTATCAGCAGCGGTGAGACTGACGAGAATTTCATGTTTCCAGAGAGACACCGTTAACTCCATTTTAGGGGGTGTCCTGTACATTTCTGGAAGTGCCTTTCTGAAGAGTCTCCCTCAGGGTTTGGTGTGAAAGCGATGAGAACCATACAGTCGTTAAGCCACTGCATCTGCCTTAACAGCTTAACCTTTTCCTCCAGACCACCGATCAATGTTAGATCAGCATGGCTTGAACATTTGTTGTTGTATTTTTGGCACTGGTTTAAGTTTTGGTAGTACAGCATTAGAATTAGTGCTTACACTGCTTAATTCAGAAGGAAATATAAATAATAGTGTTAGTATGGGCAAAGGGTGAGGAGCACCAGACCTGTGTGTGTCAGTGCGGCTGGACCAGCGGGACAGGGGTGGGTGGTCAGACACTTCCTGGGGTTGAACTCACTGCTCCGGTGACTGAGGTTCATTAGCTCTAGGAGCCAGAGACCCTTCAGCCTACACAGCGAGCAAAACTAGTAAACATACCCACTTCCTCTCTGCTGTGATGAATCATGCATAGCTGTCTGCCTGATGGTGTCCCTACCTAAATCTCTTGGAAGATCAACCACGACACAGACCCTACTGGGCACGTACACACATGCTGAAATAACCCTATAGTAGTCTACGGCTTGAACACAAACCACCAATTTACCAGATATAAAGAACACAAAGGACTACACTTAGACCAATTTGCTAAACATGCCAACCCTAGTTACTTGTTCATTTTATTAAATCTGAAGGTTTAATTGGCCTTTCTAACGTTTTCACATACAAAAGGTTTTATAGTCATGGCTTTTGACTCTAAACACACAAGCTCATTGGAGTGTGACTGCTGCACACTGTGTATTCAAAACATAAAACAGACCACACTTACCCAAGCTGACACTCACTCCATATTCCTCATTTACTGCACCATAGCCTATCATAACACACATTACATGCCAATCTGGACAGTATATCGGTCATCAGTATAGCACAAAAGTTTAAATAAAAGTATACAGTTAAGACTTAGGCTAGTTGATAAGTATCTAATGGCAATTTAAATAAAACGAAATACTGTTTGACATGGCATTTGACTGATTTTACTCCACAAACAAGTCACCAAGTTTTTTTTTTTTTTAGAAATAAAATTATATATATACATTTTATATACTATATATATAATCACACACACACACACTTTTATAAAGCTTCATGAGCAACATTATCCTAAACTATAGAGAGTTGGTTCCTCCTACAAGCTTTCAACTAGACTGAAAAGCCAAAGCCAGGTTTGCAAATGTCACCTACTCAATTTCCAGTGGACACTATAATGGACTGTTTGGATGACTGAAGAATGGGTTGGGGTTGACTGGGCTTCAACACAGTCCAATGGCATAATCATGTAGGTCTTTATTTTTAAAAAGCACATGTACACTTCTTTTGGAATAAAGGAAAACCTCCCATAATAATTGCACATCTTTAGTCCTCTTTATATTCATAAAATATCACAAATATTAAAGTGCTACAGACAACTTCTGCCTAAGTTCAAAACTCACACTCAAACTTCAAAACCATATTGCGGTCTAAGGACATTCAGGACAGACAGAAAGCACACCAAGACATTTTACGGGAGGGCTGTTTGATGGCTTAAATGGTGGTTCACCTTTAAGTGTAGCTGAAAAAAAAGCAGGCTTCCCCAAACACAATGGCTACTGGCAAAGTCATGCAGTACTACACTGACTGAGAAACAACAACTTCAAAAGTATGGGTCAGAAAGGTGGGGTTTGAAAAACAGCAAACCAATTCTTTTTTTTCTTTTCTTTTTTTTATTTAAAGAAGGATGATGAAGGAAGAAAACCAGGCAACTCAAACGTCAGAGGCAGCGTGTCTCTCCACAAGCAACTGTTCCCAAGAGCAGATGAGCGATTCTAGCCAAGTCTTTGTTCTAGTATATTCCGTCAGCCTTTCAAAGCACGGTCACCAAGTGCATCAATACAACTGGCCTATCCACCACACACGCGCACTCATGCACGCGCACACGCACACACAGACACGAGGGAGCCTGAGCGCATGAAGGAGGAGGAGGTGAGAAAAGTGTGGGTGTGTGTGTGTGTGTGTGAGAGAGAGAGAGAGAGAGAGAGAGCGCCTCTGGCACGTACTGCACAGAGCCTGCTCCCCCTGCTCCCCAAAAGACCAAACACCCAGACTCTTAAGAGACCGTGGGCTGACACACTCTGTTCTCCACGCCCCCTCCTCCACGGCCCCCATGGCACTCAGCTGTCCGAGCCCGGCGAGAGCTACCATCCAAGAGAACACGCCGCACACAGAACACACTTAACGGCCCAGCTTTGTCCCAGCATGTCCTTGCAGTGTGTTGCCAGAACCGAACGCCGTACTGCCCCCCCCCCCCCCCCCCCCCCCCCCCCGCAAAGCCTGGAGGACCCGGGATGACGGCAAACCCGGCTGCCCTGTGTCTCGGGTTTCTCTGCAGACAGGCCCGTGCTCAGCGGTGCCCCCGAGAGAGGCAGGCCCACGCTGGGGGTTCGGGAGCAGCCGTGCTCTGGAGACACAGACGGGGAGACGTAGGGAGAGGCAACAATAGAAGCGGCTGAAACAAACGCCGCGGAGGACGTGCCCTGCGTACACACCCCCACAACCGGCTCCTCGTGTGAAACCATCTGATGCATGTACTGCCGCCCTAACCTGTCAATCATGTCTGGGGGAGGGGAGTTGGTTATTACAAATGGAGCTGCTGGATGTTGCTGTTGGAAAGACTGAGGAGTGTGAAGTTAGTATAGTTATGAAAGGGCAGGCGAGAGTAGTTCTGCACTAGGTAATGGTTGAGCAGCCTGTTTATTCTGACGTTTGTACATGTTGGTGTGATCGAAGAAGGCAGTCGTGGCAGTGTGTGGTAAATACACAGGATGGTGAACTATATGGCTACAGTTAAGCAAGGGCAAGAACCAACATGGCTACTGCAGAGGATAATGGAGAGGAGGAGTTTAACACACTGTGCTGGCTGTTGTAAACGTGGTTTGCTGATTCATTACTTATCACACCCCCTTTAGACAGACAGACAGACAGACAGACACACACACACACACACACGCGAGATGAAGTGGACGTTACCTGCATGTAGTCCATCCCTCCTGAACAGGAAGTGCTTAAATAAAATCTGTGTTCTGCTCTACGCGTCTATGAAAGCCCAGTACTCAAAGGAAGCAGTTCCAAAAGCCCCACTGTGAAACAAGCGGATGGCGCTGAAAGCGACACACGACCACTTCAAACGCAGCGCTGGAGGACGCGCGTGTTCACCTTTCATAGGGACCAGATGAAACTAGTTCAGAATGAAACTAGTACCGTTTCCCCATGGCTCACATTAAAAGAACCATTTGAGATATTACAACACTACAGCAAGCATACAGTTTTAACAATATCCTTTCCTGCATTCAACTACTTCCAGTAGAAGAGATTATGGAGGGTTGTTGGCAGAGGGCCACTGCCAGAACCCTGCACCAGTGAACAATCGGGCGGATACAGAACATCCTCACTACAGTAAATTTAACAATATTCACTTAATCGGAGTTTGCCAACAGGTTGGGACAGAAAAAGGGGCAGCCGCAAAACAGAAGTGCCAACTAAAAAAGAGCCAATACAGAAGTGTGCAGAGAGCGTGTTATCCCAGTGCTCCCCAATATAACCTATTTAAGAAGGAACAGGAAGGGGGAAAGGAACACCGAATGACTAAAGCTACAAATGTTTTCATAGACGACTCTGCGTTATATTTATTTTAATGGCAGGTACTCTAGGACAGTGGTTCTCAAACTGTGGTGGTACGCAGAGCACCCCGCGGTGGTACGCCAGATGAGCTCGGAAAATAAAAGATGCTTTGAGTTTTTTTTTTTTTTTTTTTTTTTTTACACAACACATTTTTTTAATTAAAACAGAATTATGACAAGTCCTGAAATTCAGAAACTAAAAGGGATGACTCGTATTATTTGCGGAGAAAATGTCGCTAAACAGCTCGATCTGGTGCATCTTTCAAACGACACAGTCACTCGCAGAATTGATGAAATGGCGAACAACGTCAGACAAACATTGACCGAGAGAATTAAAATGAGTAAATGCTTCTCACTGCAGTTAGATGAATCCATAGATGTCGCAGATTTAGCCAACTTGCTCGTTTCCGTGCGATATGAGTATGAGGGCATGTCGCACGAAGACTTTTTGTGCTGTAAACCCCTACCAACACGAAATACAGGAGAACTACATTATAACATATGTGTGTAATGAGCAGGGTTGCCAAATTTCACGCATTGAGCGTGAGACACACGCATTTGACCGTCTTCACACGCCACACATCCGATTTCTCACGCCGACAAAAAAATCTAGTTTATTTACCTCTGATCCACATCTATGATTCAATGAGTTACTAGTTCGCTCTGGCACCAACCACCGCGATATAATACTTATCTTGTGTCCATTTTACATCCTCCCGGTAACAATTTACGTTCGCTAACCCCCCGTCAACAACTTAAACTCGCCAAACAGCTTTTTCTTTTTTTTTTTTTTTTTTTTGGGGGGGGTGGTACGTGGAGGTTTTTCGTTTGACAGTTGGTGGTACTTTGTGTAAAAAGTTTGAGAACCACTGCTCTAGGACATGGTGGTGCTCAGCTGGGCTCAGTGGTGCACACGTGTGCTGGACCAGCAGCAGAACTCCTCAGCCTGGGAGGGCGGGGAAGGCAGCGAGGGATGAGTCCAGACTCGCCACACTTCCTCCTGCCCACCACAAAAAAAAACCCCAGCAGGTCTTCCGCGTCAAACGTCCCACTGATCGTGAGCTCCACCAACAACCTGACTTCTCAGATGGTCTACAGTAAACAAATTATGCACAAAAAAAGGCACAGAGAAACATGGATCCCTTGTTTTCGTCTCAATCCATCTGCTTTTTTGGGGGGGAAGGGGGGGGGGGGTTTGATGTGGTTGCGTGTGTGTGTGTGTGTGTGTGTGTGTGGGTGGGGGGGTCTTGTCCTTGACTCTCGTTCTGCCAGGGCCTACCAGACTAAATCTCCCTTTACAATCAGGATGGGGAGGGTCTGGGAGAAAGGGCGGTGCAGACGAGCTGCAGCACCCAGTCAGGAGCACCTCCACCCTCCGGGGGAAAAAGGGGGCAAAGAAAGAAAGAGCCACCATCTGTGATTTAGTCATGGTGATGCCAGCAGGGAGTAACGTGGAGGAGCAGCAGCAGTGTGTGAGAGGAGCATCATAAATGAGGGGCCTATTCAGCACGCACGCACGCACGCGCACACACACACACACACACACACACACACACACACACACACACACACACACACACACACACAGGGCATAAGGGCTGTCCTCTGTAGTGCAAGGCAGGGAGATGGATGAGACAAAGGGACAAGATGCTGATCAGAGTCAAGTCAGCTACCTCCAGAAATAACAGGAAGGAAGAATACTGTGGCATGAGAAACGACACACCTTAAGAGGTGGTGTACCGCTTAGCAGAGCTGGTTCGGTTCTCAGCTGTGCCACATGGCGTCGAACGGACACGGTGGAGTTGGGAGGTTCGGTTCCTGTTCTGAAAGGAAGTGCTCAGAAAGTTTTCATGGAAAATATATGGGCTGGGGACAAGACCTGTATGGGCAAACCTCACGTGCACCAGAGGAAGCAGTCACGCTTGGAAAACTAGTGCTGGTGACACACCTTATTTCAGAGAATTATACTGCAGACAGTACCTAGTCCTTCCATCAGTTACTACTCTGGTGACTTAGCTACTCAAAAGTTAGCCTCTTGTTTGTTTGTGTCTGTTTCTTTGACAGACGTCTTATAGCAGAGTTTTCACTGGGCTTTTAAAGAATGAACTCATTATTAGTTTGTTGTATACTCAAACACTTGATGTCTAAAAAGCTGACTTATCTGCTACAAATTTAGCACTGTTTTTGTGTCATAAAACTAAAGAGTGCTCAAACAATCTAAAACTCTGAGACAGGTGGTGCTGAGCCCCAGTGATTTGACACACAGTGACCCCAGTGGCCTTAATTAATGCTTCCTCCATAGCCTGTGTGATCACTAATGGACAAGTGTTAATTAGGATTTTTTTGAGAAACCATAATTATCTACTGATCCAGGTGTGTAATTCTTTACTGACAGGTGTAAATGAGCTACAACTGAGCAAGCCGGCAGCCGACGTGGTGCACCCTGGGATTAATCTTATCTGATCTGGCAGGTAGGGGGGCTTTCAGAGGCACATGTGGCTAAATGATGTAGCTTAATTGAGAAAAAGAGGACTTCAACCTTAAAAAAAAACACAAGTGAACACTGCTACCTCCGTTACAAAAGCCAAGAAAAAAATGTTTGCAAAACAGTTAGAGAGAGCATACGTGGGGGGGGGGGGGGGGGGGGGGGGGGGGGTGACAGTGATCCTAACTGACGTCAACAGTAAGCCGAGCCTTGTAGCGCTACATCACTGTACGTGTTATCATCTTTTCACAGTGATAGCAGACTGTCCGTGTAGTATTGTGTGGAGTGCCAAGACACAATTCTTGCAGTCCAAACCACTGATTCTCTCAGATAAGACCAAACACTATAAACATTTAGATGAATGAGGTTGGTCTGTAGCCACGTTTGTGGCCTGTGGAGCAGAGGTGCAGTCTCTGAATCACACTTGACAAAACAGTGGTGAGAGCGAGAAAGTTGTTTCTACACCAGGCTGATTCCAAACTCCAAACTGTTTTTACAAACACAGTCCCTGTGGGCTTTCCAAGGCAGGTTCTCTGATTAAGTTGAATAACACGAGTTCTAAATTAATGCTGTCCAAACAGTATTAATCTCTCACCTCTCCTCCTATTGGATTGGTCTTCTAGTCTGAATTATCTGGCCATGTCATAAATGAATTAATTAGTCAGAAATTAACCCTCCAGATTTAAGACTGAAGAAGCAATATTTTATTCAGTTAAAGTGAGTTTTAGCCCAAGCATCAAGGAAGGGTGGTCTGTGGTCCCCCAAATGGAAATACAGTAATGAAGACATGTGGAAATAGTAATGCGAAAATCTCAAAAGTCATCTGTTAATGTCCCCCAGGCTGTGTTTGTGAGGGGTGTGGAGGGGGTGGTGGTACTGGGCTGGGGTGTGAGTGTATGTGTGCTGGGGGGAGGTGGGCTATCCAGGATGATTCGGGGGTCTCTTTGCGCCTGGCAGTAGGGGGATTTCAGGGCTGGTTTCACAGCCACAGTGCCAGGAAATCAAGCGTGCTCAGCTCAGACAAAGGGCGAGGAGATAGCGGGGCCCTCTTCCTGCTGGGGCTCTCTCTCCTCCAGGCAGGGAGGCACGGAGCAACGGCACAGTGGGACTGGGAAACAATGTGCAAGGAGCCGGTTTGAATGTCTGCCAAGGCAAGCCCAAGCAACCCCCCCCCAAAAAAACTCTATTGTCAACCCACCGGAACCGAACCCCGGGCCTCTGAAGAAAAGGAGCAGGCCAGCAGAGCCACTTCCAACCTGCATCACTGCGTTTGTAATATCCAGCTAGCACGGTCCCGCTATCCACAGACACTGAGGGACGGTCACAGGGTGAGTGTCGGTTTACCTCCTCCCACCAGTCCATTGTGGCCCACAAAGTGCTAAATTCTTCCTGTCCAGAGGAGTTTGTGCAGAGCAGCGCTTAGCTTTACGGAGGGATTTGGAGAGGAATAGAGCATTGCAAAGTGCAGCTTGCCCTGACCTTGGAGCAAGGCTCCACACACACCTAACGAGTTGACACGCTTCCCCCGATGGAAAATTTTAACAAAGACAGATGAAAAGAATGACCACCATCTTTAGAAAGGTATACTACAGGGTCATTAGCATGCCGACAATTAGCAAGTCACAGTGAATTACACTGTATTTAGTGCAGCTGTGTAACAAAGTGAACGGACCTGTGAGTTCTTAAAATCCTTTCTTCAGAATTTAATGTTCAAATAACCTAAAACATGCAAATCAATCAAAAAGTGACAAATATATAATTAAATATAGGATGGCCTTCAACAGACGCAGCAGATAACACAACTTCACTGAGCTTGACAGCATGAAGGTATGGCCTCTATCATTAATCACGTTCTTCAGTACACCTCCTCTGCCCATTACATTTTTACCCAACAGGTCTTTCTGCATCTTTCTGCATTTAATCACTGATTGAGAGATGATCAGTCAATCACTTTCTAGGCTGGACTTCCTCCTATGACAAAGACACAGGATCCTCTTACAACAGGATCTGTGTGCTGTTTACTGAACTGGCCACCTGGTTCTTCAGGCAAGCCATTTAGGAGCTGCACACACGACCTATAAACCAACATGAGTGGAGGGGGGGGGGGGGGGCAGGAGCATGTTTGCACACCACAGTCTTCATCAGCAAGGCCGACAGATCCGCTGTGTGGGCTAGACACCCTTGAGGCTTGGTTTGATTATATGAGAAAATGAAGAGATCTGATGCACCATTTCAGTGTGACATGTTCATTGCAGAGGGTGTTTCTGCACAAACCAGTATGCCACGCAACAAAATGAATCATCTTCAACACTCCACCCAAACCACACAAATGTGCACAAGAATAAATGCAGTGCCCCCAAATTAGCAAAGTTTCATCCGACAACGTCTTCTAGGTGATATTACAGTGACACCATGATTTAAATAATAATAGGCCATCAGACCACAACAGACCAGGCCACCTAAGATCTGTTTGCCTATCAAACAAACCTCAACAATGGTAAGGAACAGTTGTTTCACACACAAGGCTTAGGGTCTGCCAAATAACTGAGATTAAGCATTTTTTTCTGTTAGCAGGGTTAGTCTCTTAACAGTATGTATTGGATGCATAAGGCCTGTTTTGGCTATTTACAGATAGTCCAGAGGTATTCAAATAAAATCCAAATGTTTTATCTTTTATGCCTGCAGACATAAGAAGCTCTGACAAAATCAGTACAGTTTTTAAAACCCGGAACAGTACTCAGCAATACTACTTACTAATGTGTCAGAAAGACTGCACCAAAATAGAGGGAAACCCTCAAATCAACTTTGCCCCAACATTATTTCATGCGCATCTTGAGAATCTTGGGAATGTTTGAATTCTTTCTGAAAACACAACTAATTCACCTTAAATAAATCTGACTCTCAGTTTACATTATCTCACCTTTTATTTTCAAAACTACAACCAGAAAATATGCCAACCCAGGTGGTCAAAAGTGACATGTTCAATCATCTACTTAACTCATTAACACTAAAGGCTAATGTAACAGATACAATTCTAAACAGGCGACCATTATGTCCAGTGCCGTGAAGGGCTCTCAATGCAAACAAATGACCTGAACTTCATCTCTTAATCAAGAGACTGACAATAGATTATTCACAACACGGACTTATCCCGTCTTCGACATGTGTGGCGGGAGGACGCCGAACAGACGGAGTGGAGCGCTATTGTACTCGGTGACCTTGGACACCGTCACAGCCTGTAATTATGACGTAAAGATCAAAGGGAGAACCTCCACGTCGGTACTACATACACCGCTGAGACACACCGACGGTTGTCGACCCACTCCGCACGGGGGTTTTCGAGGTAACGACCCTACAAATAAGACGAAGGACTGAGCCGAAAGGCGTTTTGCGCTCGAAGGCCGATGCGCTGATGATAAATCAGGCGTTTTTTTCGCCTTCACAACGCCTAAATGAGAACAGTTAGACATGTGGCGGGGCGATGCTCGGACATCAGCAACTGCCGCAAAAACAATCACTACAAATTCTCACGGCGTATTGCACGTGTGAGTGGCTCCGTCTGCTTTGGGAAAGAGTGCGATGGTGCATTCTGGCTCCAACTTTCCTGAGCGCGTTCAAAGCGTCACGGCAGTAACAAAGCGACGCCGAGCGCGTTTCGCACCTACGGGAAAGGTGGGGGTCGAGGTGGAGCAGAGGTGGTCGAGTCGTGCTTTGAGACGGACCTCTCTCATTTGTAAGAATCTCAAGACTTCAGGGTCTTTCCATTTCGTACTGTTTACAAAGTAAACCCCCAACGCACAACATTTTTAAAAGACCTGAAGTAAACCCTGGAAATATATACACATAAAACAACGTGTAGGTGTAAAGCACAAACGTTAAGCACTAAATGCCGCATTTGCATTGCTGAACTCCAGCTATAGTTACTTCTACTCCAAGCAATTACATCAACAAAGCAAGCGCCGATTGACCATTTGAAACACCATTAAATCACGCAGACCGGAGCAGCCTGGCTCGCCACTCGGACGGCGGCCGAACAATGACCAACTGGGCTCGCCACACAACAATAAACTCGTCCTGAACTTGGCTTCATTCTTCACACTTGGCACAAAAGGAAAAGATCAGAGAAGGGTTCAGATCACAATACAATTTCAACAAAGTGCGAAGCAGTTCATAATCCGATTGCATTCGCCAGCCATTAAATTATAAACCAACCCTTCATTGAGGATTAACTCTTATAAACAAAGTAAACAAGGGGAAAACAAAACGTTACGGGTTCACCGGCCGAGTTGAGTGAACTCTTGGATCGTACCGAGCGTGTTTGAGTCCACAGATCAACATCGCGGCGGCGTGAGCGGACAAACTTAACCAAGTGGAAACAGGAAAAACACACAGTCACCAGAACCAGATGGCTCCTCGGCTCCGGGTAGCCGAGCCGCTTCTACGACTAATAACAGACTTGACACGCTGTTGTAACGCCAAACACTGGCCACACGAACCAGCTTTCAGAACAACCACGAACGAGGCGGCTGGTTAAAACAGTGTTTAATAGACTGTGTGGATTAGTGCGTGTGTTATGTTAGCAACACCAGCTACGCTGCCCAATAACACACTGAAGTTTGCGAGCTAACCCGACCAGCTAGCTCCGCTACTCGAGAAGTTAGCTACGCGAACGTGTTGTTGTTGTCGCTCACATAGGGGCCGAGGACTTTGGCAATACTTAGGACTTTGTTCTCGTGTGTTTTTTTTCAGGTCGCAAAGCGGCCGGGCGGAGAGGCGGACGAGGCGAAAGGAGCGTTAGGCTGGAGTTAGGACGGTTACCTCGATCTCAAAGTCCGGTAAGTTGAACGCGGTCCTGAAGAGCGAGCAGAAGTGAGCTATGGCGGGCACTTCCCACCAAGACTGGACCTCCTCCACAGAAATTGTACATCCCTGGGACATTTTCGGTTTAAAAAAAAAGAGGGGAGGGGTTTTTTTTTAGGTTCGCCGTGTTTCTCACATTAGACGTCGTTTCGACGAGAGTGTATCCGACTTCCTCTTAACGTTCGAGATCTTTAACTGAACAGTAACATTCGCTGTCCCGCTCGCGCCGTTGCCATCGCAGCCCGCAGCTCTAGCGCTACAATCTGGTTCGGTCGGAGCTTCACGAGAGGAGAACAGATGGGGCGGGCGCTACCATGTTCGCCCGGGGAGGGGTGTACTCCGACCAAAACAAAGTTCACCCAAACAAAATAACGCCTTTAAATAATACGAGACCCGCCGAACAACTGCCCCCTATTTTTGTACCGATGTATTTAAATAGCAGTCTTCGCCAAATTGATTAAAAGCGATCAAATAACACGCATTAATTGTTTCTTTGTTGTCACGTATACCACCTCTACTCGAAAGGTGGATTCCCGTTTAAAGGGCATGCACGAAAATGTTTGAATTTCGTTGAAAGCGCTTTATTTTGCTAATGCGTAACAAGGCTGTACCCATATCAGAAATATTTAGGGTTTTCTTGAAAACAAATAAACTAATGCTATATACAAAAATATATAATTTGTATGTATGTATGTATGATAAGATAACAGAAGTTTATCATATTTTTGTCGAAAGGTTCGTACACAGTACATGCCATTTTAGTTTTCTAGCATCTAATTTCACTGAATACACGCAATAAAACACTAGTACTATAACAAGCAGGGGCAGTACAATCCGAAAGCCTGAAAATAAATGCGAAAAGTGAGTAAATGTTTATCCTGAGAAGTGGTATTATAGGTACTAAAAAGTATTTGATGTTGTTGTTTGATATGATGATCTAGCGCCGCCAGTCGGCCAATACGAGTACACAAATACTAGAGCAACGTGCTGTCTACAGGTTTAGAGAGTAGAGGTTATGTTACGTAATTGTCACATTTTACTGGTGATGAGTGCCGGGCTGGCTGGGGATCTAATGTTTCATTTAGTTACAGTCTAGTTATTGTGTCTATACTTCAATCTTTTAATAACCATTCTCTTGTGTGATTGTGCTTGTGTCCCACGTATCATCAAGGTTGGTTGAAAGGTGGGTGGTTTGGGGGGTGGGGGGGGTGGTAGTTCTTGATGAGCTCTGGTCTCTGGGGGGGCCCACTCCTGTCTCTGCTTCAATGTTGCTAGGAGACAGGATATTGTTGAAATATCTCCCCAACTCCTGTCAAGGTTCCGACAGGTCAGGGTAGATTTCACAGGGCATTCAATCAGCTGTGGATCCCAGGGTGTGATGACCTACCATTATCCTAATAGAGCAGGTTATCCTAAACATGCTTTCAACAACTGTCACACAATACAATGTTTTTCTTGTTTTTTACATTCTTGAAACTAATATAATATAAAATCACACTGCAGCCAACAAAAGCTGTGATATTTTGTACCTGACATTTCTAGAGTGCAGAATCAACTTCAGAAGCCCAAATTACTGATGGATGCACTATTAAATGTGGTCAGCAGGGGGCACTCCCCAGTACCCTATCAGAATAGGTTCCTCAGTGCATCAGTAGAGACAATGTTATAAACACAGATCTGTTCAAAACCATTGTATGTACAAGGCAATGCCATTATTTTTTTAAGGTAATGCCATTATTCTTTACCTGGTAACCAAAATTGTTTTTAAAAAGACATTACAAACATTAAATTTGATTGAACAGAAAGTTTTTTCTTTGTTTTTCACAAGTACTACACAGACAGAATAATACTGACTTATAATACAGGATTATCGTTTTGGCCTAGATCTTCTACCTTCCACCACATTCAGACAATCGAACACTGAAAGCGGTCTGTTGGGGGTTGGTAATCTAACACCAGGTTGTCAAGGGGAAACAACCGTTGACAAACCGAGCAAACTGTCCTCTGCTCTCTCCTATTGGTTAATCAGCTTGGGGTTGGGGGTGTCCTCATTTGTAGCAGATTAACATCCACCCTCTTCTCCACATGGTGACAGCACACGCAGCTCTGAGTCACAGGGAGCACGCTCAGTTAATATCACAGCTAAGCTTACAGATAGCCCACAGCATTTGTCATAGGTTTCATCCCTTCCTATTGAAACTTTGACAACTGATTCAGCCCTTGTAAAAGAACCCAACCGTGAATGAAGATATCAGGCTAATGCAGTTGCTTTGAGGAGAGGCAGTTCCAACTCCAACTATATCAGAAGTCCAGTCTTGCAAGAGTGCTCCAGCTATACTCAAAGAGTGGCCCTGCTATACTCAGAGAGTGCCCAGCTGTTCTCGGAGAGTGCCCCAGCTACACTCTTTCATAGCATGTTCATTATATTATCATGAAACATTTTCTCTTCCTTTAATACATGGTTGCAAGGTTCTCCACTGTTTGAAAGGTGTGAGTTTCAGCTTAGTGAAGAGAGATCGATTATTAGTTATTACTCTGAATTGCTTTCTCATGAGGCTCATAGGGGAATCAATATAGCTAAATCAATAGGCATGAATCAGAGTGTCCTGGGGAATGTAAATAGATATAAAAAATTGTGAATAGGTCAGAGTTCACAGAGTATATAAGTGTAAATGTTTGGTTTTGAGTGCTAATTCAGATGTAATTAGGACACATCCTTTGAGGATGTGTTTCATATGTATTTAAAATTCATTTACATATTTATGAATGGACATTATTCATATTGTGTGAATACATATTATGTATGTATAAAAGTCTGTTGCTATTTGGTGTAAGAATTGTATTTGTTTGTTTAGTACTACGTTATGAGGTTTTTGAGTGTGTGTGTGTGTGTGTGTGCAATGTCATGTCATGTTAGTGTAAAGCTGTGTTCCTGCCTATGTCACTGGGAGTCACCAGAAGGGGGAGGGACTTGGATGTGTGGACACAAAGCTTGTGTTTGTGTAACAGTCCCTGCTCGGCGGCTGGCTTGGTCGGCTCCCTCTCTCCCTCTCTCTCTCTCTCGCTCTCTCTCTCTCTCTCTCTCTCTCTCTCTCTCTCACTCACACACTTGGTTACGGTTGCTGCACACATTGTTGGTGTGAAATAAAGGGGAAGAAGTGGTGTGCTGAATCCAGTCAGATGGGATGCACCAACGGAGGTAAGAACGCAGTGATCCTCTACTGCAACAGGCAGTCGGGCTCAGAGTGCTGCTGAAACGGCCTGGCTTGGTCGGGGAGTGAGCGAGTGTGAGGTGGGGTGCGCCTGTGGGAAGTTGGGGCACGGGAGGGGAGAGGGACCACTGCGTGTGATTTGGCACCAGATGAGTGTGAAAGGAGCAGAGCTGAAAGGAAAGTTGGGCAGGGAGAACTCAGTGGAAAACATGCTTAGAATGTGAGGAGAGGAGAGGAGAAGAGAGGAGAGGAAAGGAGAAGAAAGGAGAGAGGGATAGGAGAGAAGAGAGGAGAGGAAAGGAGAAGAAAGGAGAGAGGGATAGGAGAGAAGAGAGGAGAGGAAAGGAGAAGAAAGGAGAGAGGGATAGGAGAGAAGAGAGGAGAGGAAAGGAGAGAGGGATAGGAGATGAGCGAGGAGGAGATGGTAGGAGAGGAGAGAGAGGAGGAGAGGAGAAGAGATGAGAGAAGAGGAGAGAAGGGGAGAGAGCAAGAGAACAAGTGGAGTGTGGTAGATGTATAGACACAGACCTGTTAGAGGTTTTCAAAGTTAAATAAAAACCAGAGAGGGAATGTTTGATATGGTGAGACAGAGGATTGATAGACCAGGAAAGAATCACTAAGCTGACAGACACGTATAGAGCAGAAGTGTAGACTTTAAAGCAGTGGTGCTGTTTTAGAGGGGTGTACACTGTAGAAGATTGTCTTGTTAAATGCACTTGACCACCACGTACAGAGCTAAAGCAAGACGTGAGGTGATGTTCTGAGGTTGCCATGGTGTATCCTAACTATTTTGCTAACTAATTAGGATTAACTCATTTTTTTCTTGCATTACCTTGACATCTAGTGGCCTGAGATTCTGTACTAACTCTGTTTTAAACATGGCTGCCTCCATGTGGAGGACCTGCTCTATGGAGCATACACTAGTTCATTTGAGGACTACAAAGCAAACTGATTCTTCTTCTCATGTGAAGTGCACTTTATAGTGCAAGTGAAACAACATACCAGCAACAATCACTTTTATAAATACTGTTTGCAACATTATGTTCGAAAAATGACATTTTTTCTTTAATGTAAAACATAGGCAACATGAACTGGCAAGACCTTCATTTGTAAGGTTTCACGTCCCTGCTAAATGAATAGAAAGCTGGAAGATTAGAGAACTTTTGAAACAAGGATTTGATTTTCTACAAATTTCTACAAAGTTGCTTTACTCCTCAGAAATTCAGATTACCAAGGAGGTAGTCTGACATTTCACAAATGATTTTAGAGATGATATTTTCATTCAGTTGTTTTATTTTCTCTTTAGGTATTGAGGAGATTAGCAGAATTTACAGAGGGACTTTTTAAACCACTTGCAGACTGCACCTGAAGTCAGGGAGAAAGTTTGTGTGTGTGTGTGTGTGTTGTTGGGTGGGTGGGTGTTTGTGTGTGTGTGTGTCCACCAGCACAACCTCACACTAGCCATTTGGGCGTGGGCCTGGCAGACTATTCTCTCATTTATAGCTCAGACAATTCAGTGAGAGAGAAAGAGAATAGACACGAAGAAGGTTGTGGGGTCCTAAAGGAGTAGACTGAGTTGTGCTGCACAGGATGCCTGAGCAGAAATTTAGGTATGTATTTCTTTTTTGAATCTATGTAAAGCTATTTTCTTCTTGTTTTTCTAAATGGACAAATTAAAGTCAAATGAACAAGGGAGAATTCTCAGACATGTTAGCATGGAAGTAAATGTTTCTGATTCTATGTGTGTGTATTTGCATGGGTTTGCATGTGATTGTGTGTTTGCATGTGTTTGTGTTTCCTGCCATTTGCAGCCTCCCTGCTAAGCTGATTAATGGGGGTGTGGCAGGGTTAGTAGGTGTGACATGTGTGTTTCCCATTGATCTGGCCAAGACCCGCCTTCAGAACCAGCAGGGTGCTCGTGTCTATACTGGGATGTGAGTACTTGTATCTTTAATTTATTTAAATAAACTTAATAGAAGTAGTTTATGTTTCTAATGCAGATATTGAGTCCTAGTGAACGCTATGGAAACACATTCCAACTCTGGCAGGCATTTGCTATAAAACCAGAGGCTAGAAGAGTCCATGTGGGATTTATTTTATGTCCTAACTGGTTGGAGAATTGTGGTAAACTTTATTGCCACATGGCTTCTGCATCACACAAATAGTGTCAGACCAGTCGTGTGCTTTTACCCTCTGCGACTCAGACAAGTGAGCATACAACGTCCTTTCCTGAGCTTTCTTTTGGTCATTCTGGACAAAGGACCACCAATGCATGGCCACCAATGAGTTGATGTACCACATGTCAGCAGTAAGGGGGAAACAGCTGTAGCAGAGAGCTGGTTCTTTGGCAGCCTTATTTTTTTCTTTGTTTTAAATAATAATTGTATTGAGGACCATGGTTGGGCCGTTCTTTCTAGTAAGACTTCTCAGTGAAAGACAGTTAAAGGGGATGTTTCTTGGCACAGTGACTTGCAGGGATATATCTGACTCTCCGCTTTTATTTTTGTTGTTCTAGAAGGCATTTTACATCCTGTTAATGCAGCACGGGACTTGTGTTTACTGAACAGAAACACAACAGAAAGTAAATTTAGCTTTTTGACTTCTATTTATTTATTTTTTTTACAATAGGGTTCCCACACTATGTGTGTGAACCCTAATAATCTTTATTTGTATAGCACCTTTCATACATACATGCAACTCAAAGTGCTTTACAGTATAAATAAAAGAAACATAAAAAGGAGAAGACAAAAAGAAAATGTTAGAATAAATTAAAGTAAAATAACATAAAATGTAAAAAAGTAAAGTAAACAATATAATAAAAAGTTAAGTAAATAGAACTAATTAAGATAAGTAAATATAAGAAGATAAAAATAAAATATTATTTGCTGCTCAATTACTTGAATCAGATCATGTAAAAACTGAAATTCAGTTACTTCTATCAGAATCTGTTTAATATAAGAACAGTTCTCAAGATTCAGCAGCAACGGTAGTCTAAGAACATCTTAGCAACAGACTTATTTCATAGAGGAGATAATAAGATCACATGATCATGGGATAATCCCATTAATCAGAAACACATTTCTGTTTTGTTGTGAAGGCTGGACTGTTTGACTAAGACGGTTAGAATGGAGGGCTACTTTGGCATGTACCGAGGTATTGTGCTTATGCTTGTTAAACCTATTATGTCTGTGTTATGTCCCCTAAAAGTAAAATACTTAAATAGATGAATACTAGCTACATTGATTAATAAAATTAATAAATGTCAAGGTGTTGTGTCAAAACATTATTGCACAGTTGGAATAATGCTGAAATGCATTGTGCATTAGTGGCGTTGCAATTTCCTGAAAACAAGGTGAACTGAATGTAACACTCTACCTCGTGTCCGCTCACCAACTGTTCCAGGTGCTGCCGTGAATCTCACTCTTGTCACTCCAGAGAAAGCCATCAAGCTTGCAGCCAATGATGTCTTCAGACAGCACCTCTCCCAGAATGGGTGCTTCCTTTTCAAACAGTTCTTAACACTCTCTAATATCCTGTTTTGAACGTAAAGAAAACCTTATCTAGAAGCTTGAACACTCATACAATGAAAAAGACTGATGTATAATTCTAAACAAAAAACCATTTTCATCCAGGACGTTGACAAGCGCTCTGAGCAGGTGTCCCTGTAACGGTGTGTTGGAGTGGTTGTAGTGTAGACTACTTCACGTTTGGTTGTGTGTGGCCCACAGGAAGCTGCCCTTGTGGGGGGAGATCCTGGCAGGCTGTGGGGCTGGGACCTGTCAGGTGGTGGTCACCACTCCCATGGAGATGTTAAAAATTCAGCTGCAGGACGCTGGCAGGTTGGGTGAGTTGTGAGGACGTGAACTTGTTTGGTGTAAACGTGACCAGTAAGTGCACGGCAGCACACAGATCGACATTTTCCCTGTTCTAGTACACCACATCACAGTCAAGGTGAGAAAGCATCATCCTTACTGGGATGATCCTTACCACACATCAGCTGTTTCCTAAATGTTCAGTGGAGTGTGGTGTCATCCAATGCCGTGGTAGCACTGAAGCTCTTCATGCGTCTGTTCCTGCAGTTGCCCAGAGGTCAGCCCCGATTGTTGCCACCCCTCCCTCTCCTGCCCCGGCAGGGTCTCAGGCAGTCCAGCCAGGCCGCACGGTGGCATCTCGGGCATCGGCGGTGGCCATCACCCTGGAGCTGCTGAGAACCAAGGGCTTCAGAGGGCTGTACAAGGGCATCGGGGCTACCCTGCTTAGGTGGGCACACTGTTCCCTTTTCATCACAGCCTATGCTCTCAGAGAGTACAAATACAATCACCTTGAGAACCACCCAGACAAATTCATCCACCCTCACATGCACCCACAGGTACACAGGGTCAATTCATGAAGCAATCCTGTACCCAACTGTTGTAACCTAAAGTACCGTCAACCCCCATCTGTCCTTCACAGTCTCTGATTAACACTAAATTCCTATTAGTGGCAGTTCTACTGAAAGATCAATATTGACAATTCAGGCCAAATAAAAACATTTCCATGACCCACATTAAAGATTTCCACTGATGATTTTCCACTGGCCATGTGAAGTAGACGAATACAAGGCTTAATCCACGTCCAACAAACTTCATTTAATATTAAAATAAAAATATAAAAATGCTTTTGATATCTTACATTATCCATACACTTCCATATGTAATTTGAGTTGAAAAGCTTTGGGATAATCAATCAAAAGTCCTGCCATGATACTCCTTACTCTGCTGTTTTACTGTAGCCTGCTGTATTGTCCATCCCTCCCTCTCTGTCTTTTTTATCTTCTTTTCTCTGCCTTTGTTTTTCTTTCTTTCTTTCTCTCTGCCTTTCTCTTGGTCTCTCTCTCCCCTCATGCCCCCCCCCCCCCCCCCCCCAGGGACGTACCGTTCTCCATGATCTACTTCCCGCTGTTCGCCAAACTCAATGCAGTGGGTCGGAAAGGAGATCTCCATGGCAACCTGCAGGACCGGGCCTCCTTCCTGCAGTCCTTCATGGCTGGCTGTGTTGCCGGTTCAGTGGCAGCTGTGACGGTCACTCCACTGGACGGTGAGACTCAGGCACCGTCTCTCTCTCTCATGTTCGCTCTCTCCCTGACCCTTCCTCTCTCTCTCGCTCTCTCCCACTCTCTTTCTCATTGTTTCCTTCTCTCCCTGTCTCTCTCTCATGGGTTCCCTCTCCCCCTGTCTCTCTCTCATTCCCTGTTTCTCTCTCCCATGGTTTCCCTCTCTCTCTCATGGTTTCTCCTCTCTCTCTCTCTCATGGTTTCCTTCTCTCCCTGTCTCCCTCCCTCATGCTCTCACTCTTGGAGTGTTTAGTCTTCGGGTTCATAGTCCAACAGATTCAACAATCAGCTCTAATTCCTTCTTTAGGACCTGTGTGTTAGCTTGGAACTTCAGGGTAAGATCATTAGCATGTTGGTGAGTGCGTCTGCACTCACAGCCAGGCAGATGTTCAGTGTAGTTTTCTCGGGTTGTTCTACTTCAGGAAAGTTTAAAACTCCTGAGCAGTTGAGCAGCAGAGTGACCAAGCAGAACAGAGCATGAAATGAGCAGCAGAGTCACCAAGTGGACATGAGCCTTGTGTGAACTGTGGGGACATAAAGCACTTTAATGCGGAAACACAGTCCTGTTTGAGGATTGCCAGTATGATACTCACTCATCTACTTTTGTTTTAGTCATAAAGACTCGCCTTCAGACCCTGCAGAAAGGAGAGGGAGAAGATTCATACCGGGGCATTATTGACTGCACACGGTACATTTTTAAAGCACTTTTAAATATGCTTCTCTGTTATCCAGTCTGAGAAGTTGTTAGGAAATTGTAGCATATTGAAGATCTGAAAGGTCATTCTACTTTGTCCTGGCATCTATAGACGTGTTCTGAGTCGAGAGGGACCGCTGGCCTTCATGAAGGGGGCAACGTGTCGGGCACTGGTTATTGCCCCACTCTTTGGCATCGCCCAGGGCGTGTACTTCCTGGGCATCGGGGAACGTGTGATGGGGCTGCTAGGATAAAGATGGAAATGCAGGCAGTGTCTCATTTTTAGAAACAAGTGCACACACACTGGCCATTTCTGCATGTAGAGAGGTGTGCTAATAGTTGATTAGCAAAGATGCTCAAAGGAGACAAGGAAGACAGTGGAGAAGTGGTTAACACTAACATAAACAGTGATGCTGCACACTAATCATGTTTCGCTAGTGTTCTATAAACAGGGTTCTCTTATGCAAAACAGGGTCTAGGTGTCACTAATCAATATTCTGTCTAGATTATTTTTATTTATTTATATTTTTTGCCAATTGTATGTTGGCTTCCGTTATGACAACTGTGAAAACCACCATGAGGAAAGATGTGCTGGGCAGTCAGCTATGCCTCAAGCTTTTCAAAGTGGCAAGGACACACCAGAAGAGTGCAGAACAGCACTCCACTCTGCGCTGTGCATGTGTGCAGGAGACCATACTGGCTCTGTTCCCTTAATCTTCAGCATCTGTGCTTTCCTCTTAGTTTCTCTGTGTTGCTGCAGGCCCACAGATTCCTGACCCCGAGCAGACAGGCCGATCGCACCTGCCCCGGGACATCTGCCAGCCTGAGAAAGCTGCATTTTCAGCTCTCACTGAATGCAGCTCGCTCCCAGCAGCGGTGATTTTAGTGGGTCAGGTTGTTAGATAACGGTCAGTATTGAAATGTGCAGTACAGTAGCCTCTTGGGAGCAAGGTCGGGCAACGCCGGTTTAGTGCTTTCCACATAAGAATGAACTCACAAAGGGCTTTGACGTAGAGATCAGGCATGCTAGAACAGGAACAACAGAACTTTGCATGGATTATCCACACCCTGGTAAAGAACAGGACCATGTACTCCATATATGCTTGTATAATCATTGTTTCTTTGGGTTTAATGCTTCTTTTTTCAAAAATTGCTCTAAACAATCTTTTGTGCACATAAAACAATTAATGCAATGAAGCCTTATTATTTCCACACCCTAAATGGGTGTAGAATGACACATAAAATGAGACATAAGACCTATGACTGTTAGAGAAAGATTATATTATAGATACGATAATACACTGTACTCTTTAGACTTGTGATTACTGTGATAATCCTGTTTGGTGCTCTGCATTTGTTTCATACACAAGCCTTATGTCCACACACAATTTTGCACCGTCTAATTTGAAAGCTGTATTTAAAAGCTCATTGCACCAAATACTGTGCGATCACAACCATAATCAAAATAAAAACATTGTTTTAACATGGGGAAACCCTAATACAGTATCATTGCATATATGTATTTCACAGTGGAGAGCATTATGGACAATAAAAAGTACAGATGTTCAAAACATGAACACACATTAAGTTCTGCAGAGATTTGAAGATAGGAACAAGCGCCCCCTTGTGTCTAATTTAAGGCTAGGCATTCATGACTAATGTGGACACATTTCCAGCTGAAAATTCTGTGCTCTAGAATCCACCTCCTTCTCTCTGTTCTCAAGACCACTGAAAATAACGTCCACGTTTTGTTTTTGGTGGTGGTTTATATTGTAACAAATTATTTTAGCATGACGTTTATCCTTACTGAAATGCTTCCACATAAAAATAAAATATTTATTTGATTTATTCCTCTTTAAAATCACACCAACACAAACAAGCACAAATCAAATCAGTCACATGTGAAGACTACAGAGTGCTACACAAAGACGACCACACTCAAAGACAGGTAAACATTCCGACATCCTTGAGAAAGCTGTGACTGCTGCTGTTAGCAAGCTCGGCCAACAACCTGAAAGGCATTAAGAACCTTATGAGGTTAGAAAAGGCTGTCGGAAAGGAGAGGTATAGTCATCTGCTTGTTTACAGTGCAAATTAAGTACTCAAAATTATGCACAGCAATTTCAAAGACTTTGTTCAACGGGAATGTACGGCAAAAAACATTTCCTACACACACACACACACACACACACACACACTCAAAAACTGGTTCACAAGTGAGAAAAATACCAGAGGGAACAAATACAAGAACACCAGTTGGTCCTTTTGTCAGCTGAAGAATATGTGAAAGAACACCTGCAGGAGAAGTGGACCAATAAGCTTTCACAGCTGAATGCACAGAAATCCACAGAGAGAAAGACAAAGAAGGAGCGTGTGTCAAGGTCCATAAGAGTCCCATACAGGTAAATCCAACACAGTGAATTCTTCTATACTCTTCATACTCCTTTGGTAATAGCATCGGCACTTAATCCATGAACTTGCGGTTTTGATTAGGGCCAAACAGAGCTGCTCGAATTTCAGGCATCATCTGTGATTGAGAAAGAGGTTACATAGAGAAATGCTCGACCCAGCACCAAACTAAAGTAGTCACCACGTTACAGACATACAGCCTGCATGGCTCAAAGACCAAACAATAAGTAAACACTACAAACAAGAAATATTAGATATTATAATACTAGCAACTCCACTATTACTGCTACTCTTCTACTACTTTTTTGCCTATAAAAGTGAGTTTCTTCCAGTCAAGGTCACTATAACAGCATTTACAAGCTATGAAAAAGAAGAAAACTCTCTGTTAACTATAATAGATAGGCTGATGAGTGCTTTATGAGAAATGTTGTGGTCTCGTGTTTGATTAGCAATGCTGGCTCCCCACGCTGCATTTGTCACGCCTGCTTTCTGACTCAGTGCACTCCGTTAGTAACCCCACCCTGGTCAAGCACCCCCTACCTGATGGGACAGCAGGTCCAGTCTGCTCTCCAGCGTGTTGGACACCTTGATCTTGCCATTAGCATTATAGATCTCCACGCCTCCAGAGCTGTTGAATCCAAACATTGTTAGTAACGTGTTCTCAATATTATACAGCCCCTTTTCAACTACAATCAAGACAAAAGCCTTTGGCATTGCTTTGATTCAAAGTAGTAAATGTAAAGGCCAGGCTTTTTATAGCTCACTCACAACGTCCACTCCTAATTACACAGCTCATGAAGTACACGGTGCAGGACAAATTACGCGTCTTACATTTCAGGGGAGAGGAAGCTGTCCTCATCGATACGGACTTCAATCTCACTCTTCACAGACTCTTTGTAGATGGGAATGTTTTTCTTCACCGCATCCTAGATTTGAAGAAGAGGACAGTTCTTCAACTGACTTGCATGTATAATAAATCAATAGCCCAGGGCTTTGAACACATGAGTTTCTGATGGTGTCCAGCGCTGACCTGCACCATTTTCAGATCTTCCTTCCTGCAGCGAATAATCACCTTGGGTTCCAGCAGCTGATAGAAGCCCTGGTAGCAATAAAGAAACGGAGATGCCAATTCAATATTTGATGTTTAATTTTTGTATATACATTTCTCTCTGGGCAAACACAGAACAGGAAACGAAGATTTTGAACCTTAATTATTCATTTAGAAACAAGAATGAAACATGACAGGCTATATACAAGTTCTACTTTAAAGTTTAAAGTCTTACCCAGGGAGAATAACAAAAGCTCTTACCTGTAACACTAAACCCTCCAGCAGGGATGTATACTGTACTGGATCTTTAGCCACGTTAGCCAACCGCTTACGTGCATCATTTAGAAGATCCTACAAAAGCACCAAACACGAGTATTGTTGAAGTGCACCTACTTAAACTTCATATAATAATCCAACAATCTAGTGTCACCCAGAGGAGGATTCTGGTTTCTCTCTCTTCCTCTGAGTTTTTCAGAGTTCTCAGGTTGATCATTACAGAACTAAACCCAAATTTTAATAAAGCTGTTAAGTGAAAATGTCTGCTTTAAACTGCATACAAATATAAATGAAACACAAAAATGAAATTAATACAAAGATAACAATCCCAAAATTAGAAAATACAACTGAAACTCATTATGCAAACCAACTAATAAACAAGAACAATCAATCATACCGCAAGCAGGTCATCTCGTGCCTTAAGGACCTTCAGTCTGGCCTGGTTCATCAGATTGGACATCTGACTGTAGAGATGGAAGTAGATGGAGTTATACACATTTTGGAGATATGCCAAAAGTGCATGCAGGTTGCTCATTGACTCACATTTTCTTCTGTTGCTCAATCTGTTTCTCCTTCTTCTCATAGTACTCCATTATCTTCAGCCTCTGATTTTGCACAAGACGTCCTTTCTCAATATTAAACTCCTCCTCTGCCTGCAGAGCAAAATAAACAATGAAAAAACATCTTTGGAAATATCTATTTGACATAGATACACAGAAAAAAAGCAGACATCGTAGCATCCACAGGTGATGGTGAAGTCCCATTAAATGTACAGTACATATTTTACCTTTGCATCAATTTCTTCTGCCTTCTCATTGGCCTCCTGCTCAATGAAGGCCATCATGTGTTTAATCTAGAGAGAATATAGACAAATCATTTTATTGATCACAGTAGGAAAGTGTGCATAATATGTACATGAATGTGGGTGGTGTGATTATGGAAGGTAAGGTTGAAAAAGCTCTGGAATGCCAAATTCACAAAGGTTGCCTGCAGATTTGACAAAAATTCTGTTAAGGAGGCCATTAAACAAACCTGGAATCTACAAAAAAAAAGTTGGTACATCATTTATACATCATTCGCAATTCATGGGCTCCCGACTTCCTCTTTATCCTACGAGTTGAAGCTCGTGGATAACTCCGAACTACGCAATACTCTCTCGGTTCTCCATTTATGGAGGCAATTGTTTAAATATTTTTCTCTTTCATTCAGTTTGACAGTTTGTTTGTCTTGTCTTTATGCGTGTTCACATGACTACACTTGACAAAGAAGCAGGTTTAAGTCTTTGAAATGAATTCAAATTAGTTATCCTCTAAAAGCTTCCATACAATGAGAAAACAGGACAGTAGCTAGTACTGGTTATTTATCTCGCATAGGTAAAAATGCAAATAATTAAAATAAATAAAATGTAAGTCCTTGTGAGACACTTAATGCTTCCGTAGCTAGTAATTAAGTGTATGTTTGAATCAAAGTTTGAGCATTTAGAATTCAACAAAACAGTGAACGTACTAACATAACTAGCTAGCTAGCCGGTTAACGTTGACTTAGCGTCCCAAAACTTCAACAACTAGCCGGCTGGCTACTTACCTGTTTTTGAACGTCCAAATCACTAAGCGCCATGGCTCTCTTAAAGCGCACACACTACTTGTTGTGGTAAAGTAAAAGTATCAATGAATTAGGAGCTATATAACGCTAGATAACCTATGAGTTGTCAGGTTGTTGAAACTACGCTAGCAATATATATATTTCAGTTAGCTACCGTTAGCTAACTTCCACAACTTTAACAGGGAACTGCGATGACAGGTCACGTGATGCGCACTCGCTTCCGGCTATTGCATAACGAAACGTACTTAAAAAAAATCCCTGTGTAATCCATGTTAGGCGCTCAATAAAACTCAACATTTCAGTTGGATTCCTTGCATGTTACACAATACACTATCAATATTGAGCCCGTTAATAACAAAACCTGGCCTGCTGCATTGCATACCTATTGAACTCAATTCTTGATTAAAACAACTAACTTTTGGATGGGCCGCTCAACAACTGATGGCTTGCTAAGGCATTCACCTTAGCCAACTCTCACCCCTTGAGCGTGAGACACACGCATTTGACCGTCTTCACACGCTCTCATGCCACACTTCTGATTTCTCACACCGAAAAAAAATCTAGTTTATTTACCTCTGATCCATATCTATGATTCAATGAGTTACTAGTTCGCTCTGGCGCCAACCACTGGCGATCGATCGATCGCGATATAATACTTAATTTGTGTCCATTTTACACCGCCCCGGTAACAATTTACGCCCCCCCCCCGTCAACAACTTACGTTTACACTCGCCTCCTCCTCCAGGTTCAAATCTCACTCCAAGTGATCTTTAAAAAGTTGGCAACCCTGTCTTAAATTCTGCTCACCTAATTGTATGGTGTAACATGAGGGTTTGTTTGTATGTTTTGTTCTTGTGTGGTGTTTTCTGTTCTGTTCCGATTCCAGGTTCGTCCCGGATTTTACCACTACCCGCCCCAGTCCAGTCCAGTCTATCCAGCCCTATCCTATAAAAGGAGGGAGAAACAGAGAGAGGGGGGGGGGGGGGGGGGGGAAGGAAAGGGGAACATGTACATGTATTGCTTTTGAGCCTGAAACAGAATTTGTGAATCTCTTGTTGCTGTGAGCATTAATATCTGTTTCTATGTTAGTCTTTATGTATACCTGTTGTGCATCTTGTTGGTAGTGCGTTTTGGAGGTAGGGAGTGGCTGCCATTTTGTTTGTATGTATTTATTGTTCATGTTTGGTAAGTGTAGTTTAGTTCATATGTTGTTTGTTTTCTTTGTAAGTATAGTTTGGTAAAGCTGTTTTGGTTCTGAGTGACGTTTTGTTTGTTATTTTGGCCTTGGCCACTCCCGAAGACATTTACATCTGTCTTATCCAATACTATGTCTGAATACAAGGCTAAATTTTCATCAATTTTTGTCTGGTTGTCCAGTCCCTTTTACATTCAGCTGCTATAAAAACATGCACCTCTATGTTACTGTTCCTCTAGCCTAGACAAGGACGTAACAATGGCAGCTCTGCGAACAAGACCATCATCGTCCTTGCATACATCCAGAACCCTGGCCAGCCTCCACACGTTACGAGGAGCACTTTCCTGGATGATAACAATATCATAACTTGTACATTCCGCCTTGGGGCATGCCATTTCTGCCTGATGCTAATCCCTGCTAGATATTCTTTTCTCCATCTGCACCAAAATTGCTCTGATAAATATTGCACCCGCCTCCATCTTTTCCTTGCATACAAGTCCTCTTTGACAAATCTGCTTGATGGAGGTAGAGGGATGGAAGATTTCATTGTGAGCAGGTGATTTGGTGTCAGTGGTTCCAGGCTTGTGTGATCATTGATGCTATCTGCAGTGAGAGGGCGACTGTTTATAATGGACATGGCCTCATAGAAGAATGTGCTGAGAGAGGTGTCATCTAGTCTCCCAGCGCTCTGTGCTAGGACTGAGCTCAATACACTCCTTGCTGTGCGTATCTGTCACTCCCAGACACCCCCTACATGACTTGCGTCTGGAACACTCATGCAAAAGTCACAGTCGTTCTGCCAGAAACTTTGATACTCTCTCTTCCTCCAATTCTTTCAGAGCTCTTTCTAACTCATTCTTTGCACCAACAGAGTTGAATCCATGATCTGATCTTAATTGTCTCACTGGTCCTCGGATGGCTATGAAACATCTTAAGGCATTGATGAATGCGTCTGTCGTCATGTCCTCCAGTAACTCGATGTGTACCGCACTCGAGCAGAAACCCGTAAAGGGCAGACCATACCGCTTTTGCTCTTTGCATCCCTGCTTGGAGTAAAAAGGACCAAAACATACCACAGAACGAGAATGGCGGTGTAGGTTCAATACGATCTGTTGGAAGATCTGCCATTCTTTGCTGTTCTGTGGGTCTTCGAGCTCTTCTGTAGGTGACACACTGCCTTATGTAACTGGCAACCACTTTACTTCTTGCAATGATCCAGCATCCATTAGCTCTGACTTCATTGAGGGTTTGCCCTCTTCCTTGATGCTGGGTGTTCTCCTGGCAGTATCTGAGGATGAGGGATGTCACTTCACCATCAGTCTGCAAAATTATTGGATGTCGTACATCAAAGGGCGAGGATGCTTTCCTTAATCTTCCTCCTCCTCTAAGTATTGAAGCTCTGGGTCAAGCTGGTAGAGTGGGTAATTTCGGGAGAGCTTTCCAGATCCTTGGTTACCCACTCTGGGAACTTGAGTAACATCTTCTGATCCCTTCCAGAACTGACCTTACCTCCCCAGCAACATATTTTTGCAAGTAGAACAGCTTCTTGGCAGGATTGGGGCAGCGTCAATCTATTACAGCCTTAAAGCTAGCGCTCCACTGTATGAACTTTAATGGGTCGCCAGAGAATATACCAGGTTCTGGAATTGGGAGTCTAGTGAGCACAGCTGAATCACTCAGAGCTTGCAGTAGTGATCTTTCATTTTCTGGAGCTCTTTGATCTCCACTGTGGGAACCTGAAGGATGAGAATCCTTGAAACTGCTGTATGCAGTGCTGCATCTTTGGCCATTTTCTCTTGACTCCTCTTCAGTGTATACTTTAAGCTTAGCTTCCATAATCTCAAGATCCCTTTGTTGTTCAAGTCGTTTTAATTCTGTACGCTGTGCACTGATGAGGTTCTCCCTTTCAAATTCAACCTTTTTTGGGGCTAACTCAGCAGCCATCTCAGCTCTCTTGGCTGCTATGCTCGGCGTCTGAGGCAGGTTTATAACTGCTTGCCACCGATGGTGTGGAAGCTGCAGATCCGTATATGGGTTTGTCATAGTCTTTGTCCAGTAACAAATGCAGCCTTGGCCCTTCGACTTCAGCATCAAAATCCTCTCCTACTTCAGATAGACATACTCTCATCAGTTGTATTAAATCTCCTGTCACCGCAGAGCAGGCATCAATCTTTCGTTTCACTTCCTGAGAAGGAGTTGATTTTTCTCGTAAGTTGTCATATTCCACCTTGGCTATAGCCTCGTGCCTTTCAAGAGATTCTATCATCTCACATAGGTCACGTCACAGCATTCATATTTTAGACTGGATATTTCTAACATGGGTCTTCCAACTCTCGTATGCAGAGTAGAACTCTTCTCTTTTTGAGCTGTTTTCTGCTGTCAACTCTAGCATCTTTGGTGTCAAGCGTCTCGCACGTGAGGATTTCCTTATCTCCTCTTTTAGCGCAGCTGCACCCTGCTGGTTAGACATAGGCCCAGCGTCTGACATCTGTGCGTGCTCTACTCCGTTATACTCAGACTTTGTAATCAGCTTGTTCTGAATTTGTGATTCACTGTGCAATGACATTTTTAATTATGTTTAACCGTTATATCAGAAGGGAATAACAATGCACAAACATTAAAGCATAAGGAATAACATTCTAGCATGACATTTTCTTTCTTTTTTTTATTTTAAATCACTATGAAACCATTGTGGGGCTATCAATTATCTGAGGATGCAATGTTCAAACGGTAGGATCTGACCTTAAGGTGGAAAGATGGAAAGTAGACTACATTTTCACTGTAACTACTTCCTGGTCAATCATTGAATCCACACTTCATAGTGATGTCAATGAAGTTGATTTATTATTCATTATCATCTTATCTTCAAAGTACACCGTGAAAACTGAAATCAAAGTGAAAATATTAATGAATCCGTTTTATTTTCTTCTTCTTCTTCTTCTTTCGGCTATTCCCGTTTAGGGGTCGCCACAGCGGATCAAACTCCTCCATCTGGCCCTGTCCTGAGTGTCCTCTACTGACACACCAGCCACTCTCATATCCTCTACCACTGCATCCATAAACCTCCTCTTAGGTCTACCTCTCCTCCTCTTGCCTGGAAGTTCCATCCTCAAGACCCTCCTACCAATATACCTCTCCTCCCTCCTCTGTACATGTCCAAACCATCTCAATCTCACTTCTCTAACTTTAACTCCAAAACATGCTACATGTGCTGATCCTCTAATAAACTCATTTCTGATCCTATCCTTTCTTGTCACTACAAATGAGAATCTCAACATCTTCATTTCAGACACCTCCATCTCCCTCACCTGTCTCTGTCAGTGCCACTGTCTCCAGTCCATACAACATAGCAGGTCTCACTACTGTCCTATAGATCTTTCCTTTCATTCTAGCCGACACCCTTCTATCACAGATCACCCCAGACACTTTATGCCATCCACCCCACCCTGCCTGCACTCTCTTCTTTACCTCCCTTTCACTTCCTCCATTACTCTGTATTCTCGACCCTAAGTAGGTAAACTCATGAACCTTCACCAAATCAACTCCTTGTAACTGGACCTGTCCACCGTCTGCTCTCTCATTCACACACATGTACTCTGTTTTACTCCTGCTCACTTTCATTCCTCTGCTCTCCAAAGCATATCTCCATCTTTCCAAGCTCACCTCACCTGCTCCCTACTCTCACTACAGATCACAATGTCATCAGCAAACATCATAGTCCAAGGAGACTCCTGCCTAACATTGTTTGTCAGTCTGTCCATGACAATTGCGAACAGGAAGGGACTCAGGGCTGATCCCTGATGTAGTCCTACTCCCACTTTAAACCCGTCTGTCATTCCTACTGCACTACTCACTGCTGTCACAATGTTCTCATACATATCCTGCACCACCTTCACATACTTTTCTGCTACTCCTGACTTCCTCATACAGTACCACAGCTCCTGTCGCGGTACTCTATCATAAGCTCAACTCTAACATAAGTCAACAAACACACAATGTAACTCTTTCTGTCCTTCCCTATACTTCTCCATTAATTGCATTGAAAATGCAATTTTTTCTTTGGCTTGCTCCTGACTCGCCATTTCAGCCTCTTCTCCGTTTGTGTCGCGTGTCTCTCCGTGTCACTGGCGTGCTTCGGCGCGCGTGTAAAAACACTGGCTCTGATTCGCTTACTGACTTGTTAAGTTAAACAGGTGTTACACCGAGAACTGTGATCTGTTACTCCTCACTAGCCTGGGCAGCGGTCCGCTCGGATTACTGTTAGTATATCAATATATAGTAACGCACCGCTTTTAATGACCAGTAACGCCAACGGCGTTGTAACGACAGGAAAAGTAATTAATTATATTATCCCGTTACTGACAAAATGACGTCGTTACCTAACGCCGTTATTTTTAACGGCGTTATTCCCAACACTGCTCAAAGCAAACATAACATCTGTGGTGCACTTAGCTGACATGAAACCATACATACTCCTCTAAGCCTAGCTTCCACTACTCTTTCCCAGATTTTCAGGCTGTGACTGATCAACTTTATTCCCCTGTAATTACTACAGCTCGGAATGTCACCCTTATTCTTGAAAATCGGCACCATTATGCTTCGTCTCTACTCCTCAGGCATCTTCTGGCCTTCCAAGATTCTGTTAAATAACCCAGTCAAAAACTCCACTGCTGTCTCTCCCAAACATCATCCGGTCCAACTGCCTTACAACACTTCATTCTCCGAATTGCAGCCCTTACTTCCTCCTTGCTCACCTGGGGCACTTCCTGATTCACAACCTCTACCTCTTCTAACCTTCTTTCCCTTTCATTCAACAATTCCTCAAAATACTCCTTCCACCTTCCCAAGACACTGTCCTCACCAGACAACACACTACCACCTTTATCCTTTATCATTCTAACCTGCTGCACATCCTGCCCATCACGGTTTCTCTGTCTGGCCAATCTGTACAGATCCTTTTCCCCTTCTTTAGTGTCCAACTTCTCATACAGCTTGCTATATGCCTTCTCTTTAGCTTCTACCACTGCTCTCTTTGCCTTGCGACACATCTTCTTGTACCTCTGTCTACTTTCTTCTTATCGCTGAAAATCCCAATTCTTTTTAGCCAACCGCTTTCCTCTCAAACTTTCCTGAACTTCCTCATTCCACTACCACGACTCCTTGTCTATCTTCCCCTGTCCTGAGGTCACACCAAGTACCTTCCTAGCCACACCCCTCACTGCATTTGAAGTCTCATCCCAGGTATCCAGAACTCCATTACCATTACCCAGGACCTGCCTCACCTCATCCCTGAATTTGACACCACAGTCCTTGTTGGGGAGATATAAGGATAGCTAATTCGTTTAGGTGTTAGGCGTCATCCAACATGGGGCATCGGTCAGAATGCCAGGTAGAGGAATGATGAGGAGACGATGGGCTTGGTTAATGAATTGTATTCTGACTCAATATTGAAACCGGTAGCATTAACATCCACACTGATTCATATCCACAGCTTTATACCCATAGACAGAGCCGTATAGAGAGAGAGTCGCGACAACGGAAGTTCAAAACGCTTGATGGTCACGTGATTCACGGAGGCTTCAGATAGTTCCAGGAAGTTCAATTTGAGCACATAAACACAGAGACAGAACTGCGATTTGAGGAATATTGTGAACATATAACGACCAACTTTAGGCTAATTTTAGAGCACATTGCTGTTTAATGCTTTGATAGTTTTATAATTGTTATATATTACGTTCATTTATATATTTAGAGGGACAAGAAGGGGTGAGAAATTCAGATTAGATTAATTTTCTAACATTAACATATCTTTAAATCATGGTAATTTCTGTAATCCCATGGTATTGGTGACCTAAGTAATCTAAATGACTAATGTACATTTTCTGACAGAAGGAAAATTTTATTTGACTTCATTGTGCAGAAATATGCTTTAAAAGGGTACATTAAAACACATTACATTTACATCCAGACAGTATATAACATATTAAAATACATTGATAAATTATATATACATCTTGTCTTTTTAATACACACTTATTTACAGCAATTAATTCATTAAATAAATCTCTAATAATCTCAAATATGAATATCATGTCAAGCAGTTTTTCTGTGTTCTTTCCTCCGTGTTGTTTGTGTAGTGTCCACCATGGTTTGCTGTGTTGCATGGGGATGCTCCAATCGAGCAAATATTTTTGGTTTCCCCACTGATACTGAGAGGAGAAAAAAATGGTTGTCTCAACTAAGCAGGAGCAATCTTACCCTCACTAAAGATTACAACAGCAAATATATATGTGAGGTAATCATCAAACACTGCATTTGCACTTTTCACAATAAACACACTATTGGAAAGCTTAATGCCTGATTTAATAAAATACAGAATAGTGAACAAAAAAAATCAAAGACTCCAGACAGACTCGGGTGCAGGGTGAGGGTGCTATCTAGTTGCAGGCTCCATTGAATCCCCTATGGTTCTTTGGCTTAAAGAGAGAGAGGAGAAAAAGACAGGAGAAAATGATTATTATGAGTATTGATGTGATATGAATTTGAACTTGTTGCACATCCTTGGTTGTTTTTTATACGTGTAATGAGTGTATACGTATCCAGTAAGTGTTCTCTAATACTGTGTATTCACCCACTATGGGATATGTATATGGGTAGACAAAACTGAGTTGTCATGTGTGAGGAGTAAACTCACATCACTCTGCAGGCACATTTTGAGGCAGATCAGTTCATCAAAACCAAACAGGGCAAGACTAGGCTGAGAGCAGATGCTGTTCCCACCATTTTTGTGCATCGCCCCGCACTCAGAAAGAGGAAGCCCCCTGCACTACGATGCACCACTGGACCTGTAAAGACAGGGCCCATAGCTGCCGATTACAGCTATAGTGTTGACACTGGTATAATAAGTATGAACTCCTAATAATTATATTATTTCTTTAAGTGATAGAATATTTAAAACTTAATCTCACTAAATAGTATACGTCTTTTATATCCAGCAGTTTCAAAAACTGAGGAAATACGTTAATAAAATAAAAATAAATAAAACGAAATAAAATAAATAAAAGGACAAATAAATAAAATAAAGGGAAATATAACGTTAGCGGGTACTCCAAAATGGATATCTTCATTTTACCTCCTCGACCCAACACACTCTACAATCACACTCAAATGTTATATTTAACCAATACTAGCTACCCCGCAAAAACATTTAGGTGTTTTTAGGTGAAATGGCATTAAGAGAGGAATTTACTATTAATAGGCTGTCGGTCGTTAATGTGAAATCTCGCTAACCGTATTCGCGTTGTCTTAGCATAGTTTTAGTTCCCTAAATCTGCTTATTAAGAGGTGGATAATTCACTAAAATGCTTTAATTCACATTTTAATGCACATGTTAATTTGATTCTGATGTCCTTATAATACACAATCAGTTTTTTTAAGCGTACTAACCTGTAAAAGTGTATCACAGATGGTCCACTGCTCCAGTTTGACTGCGCTGCTCGTATTTGCTGCTAACTTCCGGGAACTATTGACAGGCTCCACGATCCGCCATTGCTGTAAAAAAATGGTCCATTGGAGTGAACGGAGTTGACGCGACTCTCTCTCTATAGGGCTCTGCCCATAGACTGACATTGTGAATTCACATTCACAGTAAAGCGAGATGAGTTGACATTTCACACACAGTCTGAGAGGGTAAAGGAAACAAGAAATAGAAATAAGAAATAAGGCACTATAAAATACAAATAACGATCTGTAATTACGTCAACAGTGAAGATTTCACTGGCGATTTCTAATAGTAATAATAAATACAGCTCAGTCACGAAACAGGCATTTTACAGTCTCAGGAGCCATCTAGAGGCCAAAATAGGTAGTGCAAATGCAACGTCTATCTCGCGAGGACAAATGAAAACTTCACTCGAAGTATTCTCATTAGGGGTGACCTGCAATAGTCGCCGATTCGACTATAGTCGACTATACCCCCTAGTCGACTATGAACGTCATAGTCGAATGTACCATTCTAACTGCATGGGGTGCCCAAGGATGCAGCTAAGCATTAGTTGTTACATGAAATGTCTTTGTTTTTGTTATATATAGCCTTTTGTCAAATAAAATCATCCTAATTTCTGTTAATAAATATTTTTAAATGATGTTTGCGCATTAACAATAGGCATCTTCCTTACTACACATTAATAAATCACAACCTGCAGTTGTACAATCCAAACGAGCGGAGCTGAACCATTGACTGTGTGGACTGGACGACACGAGTGAAAAGTGAAGCCTCCGTTAGTCAGCTGCCCTCTAGTGGCTGGCTGCAGTACAACTTTTAACCCCGCCCATTCCCATGTAAGTGAACGGGCCGGACGACAAACTTTGAATTTTTATTACACGTAAATTAAGTTTTTTGAGCAATAATATTTTGTCAATTCTATAAGACCCCATTGCGTTAGTATCTCTCCTGGTGTTTTTCTGTACGATAAACAGATTTTATAGAAGTTATTAAGTGTTACTTAAAGGGGTGTGGCGATAAGGTGATTGACAGTTAATAGCTGCGTTGGTTGACATCTAATACCAGACGCTCAACCGTGAACGCGAAACTCTCGACAGCAAAACTCTCGACAGCAACATTAAAACCTTTTACCTTTGTTTATTTTGTAAAACGTCAAAAGTGTCTATACTGGTGGGCGTATCCTAACGAATGTTGGGGCGGAGATACGGTCTGCATCCAACTGACTAAAAGAGTAAGAGTTTAAAATTCAGGCTTTTACTTACCTGGGCAGGTGCAACCTCTGCAGAAGAGGAGGGACAAACTTAAACTGTATAAAAGTGATTGTATATGCATGTGCACATGTAGAGTGGAAATTATGTAAAATGGAACAATGTCATGACATGAAAAGATGTGACCAAAGCTGTTTATTCATCGCATGTTTGTCCCCGTTGTACCGGTATCAGGAATGGAATGTTCTGGGGGAGGGGCTTATAGAATATAATGGGGTGTAATTAGTAGAGTGGGGACGAGCCTGGGAGAGCAGGCTCGAAATGTATGTGATGACGGGATCTATGTGACTTTGCAGTCACCGTTCTGTAAACTCTGATTAAGAGGACTCAATTTAATATTGTTTTATTTTTTTCCATGAATGCGCGTTGCAAATATGTATATAGCTGTAGGTGTCTAAAATAAATGTGCAAAGGAAAAAGGCAAAGTTTCGACCTCTTGAACGGATTTATTCCAGGCCATAAGGCTCTCGCCCGACACTACCCATAGAGTGCGACTCCCTCCTCCTATACACCTGAGGGGTTTCGGGTCGCGCTTTATCACACTCCTCCTTGTCCCAACAGTAGTCCAATTTTCACTAATACCCTGTTGGACAACAGCACCAGTGGTGGTCGTTGTTAACCCAGGCCTCGACCGATCCGGTATGGAATTTCTATTTTTGATCCGAATCATTTGATTTGGCGCAGTTTTTACACAGGATGCCCTTCCTGACGCAAGCCTCTCTATTTATCCGGGCTTGGGACCGGCACTAAAATACACTGGTGTGTGCACCCTAGTGGCTAGGTTTATGAATCTGTTTTATACCAGACAGAATTTACACATATTCAAATATATTGTTCAATACAATAGCCATGTATATGAATTCAAGTTGTAAACCAACACTGTTAATCTTAACAAGCAATTATTAAGGTTTGACTTTTGTTGTGAATTATAACAATCTCAGACAGTAAAGAACTAGCATTCAATGAAGAGCGTGTGCTAATACACCAACAGCCTAGCAGAGGCTAGGTAACTCCTACCCAGAGAGACACGAGCGAAAGAGAGAAGAGAAAAGAGTAAAAGATTGCAATTCTACAACTGGTCAAGGGTGCACACGGTAAAACGATGTCCCTTTGTTCTGTACTAAAGTTTCCTGTATGACACATTAACTGAATTGAGGTGTGAAATCCTGATTTGCACACATTGATTGTATGCTGTTTTTGCGCACTGTCCAGTTGTGCGCCTGACTGACCACTACTTCCGGATTTAACAATGTCAAAATAAAAGCAATAAATAACAAAGCATTTGAATACATTTGCATACTAATACTATACTATTTACTGCCACCCTGATAAATATTGAAGTCGTTCTGACCAAGCCTGTGTCAAATTGCGTGTAAATCAAAAGGCGGCACGTTTTACATAAGAAAATTATATTAATGTGAGTCATTTTTAAAAGTTTCTTTATTTTTCTGCCTGTGTAGTTGTGACAGCAGTGTCCGTAGCCAATGAAAATGAACCATGCAGGATAAAGATGAGGGGAAAACTGAAACAGGCGAAACTTTAGTGGATTTAACCCTTTCCAGTGGTTGAGCAGCCATATTTAATGGTGCTAATGTTAGCTAGCTAGCTACAAACTCCAAACTGGTTTCAGAAAAAAGGTAAAGTGGAAACAAGCATGGAACCATGCACTCTTGTATGCATATCCATTTTGCTCAAGATGTAGACGTGCTAGATGCCCCATCTATCCACCAACTCAAAGAAGCGTACAGCATTCAGTTTTCTCTTTTATTGTTCAAAATGGTCAGCCAGATCACATAAAATACTAGTTTACATTTGCATGGTTACGTTCTTGGCCAATCCAAATATGTAAAGCTCAGACCACCTGTTGACCTGGACCTGCCAAGCTGAAACCCTCATCTTCCAGATCAGAAATCAGCGACAGCAGATGCCCTAGAAGAGAAAGTAAACAAGAATACAAGGTCTTCAAATGCATGCCAGCTCGCCACTTTTTGGAGCACAAAGAACTTGTACCCTCAACAGCCTTGAAGTTGAACACTTCAGAGCAACCTCAATCACATTAGCATAAGATTTCACAGGATTCAATGCAAACTGATCTGAACAAGACCTGGACCCAGGGAGGAGCAATATCCCAGAACCACCATGCACATGGACAAGTGTGGACATGAATTTAACTGCCAAAAGTGTGGTACACCTCCAGGTGTCTGTGGTTGGATAAGGGCAGTAAGGGGTGGCAATTGGACCTAGCAATAGACATTTAAGCAGCTGTGGTTGAAGTGTGCAGAGAATGGATTCAGAGAAGTGGAGGTTCAGGGATGCAGACAGTGGCCTACACCTACACCAGTTGAGAGATTTAACAATTTAGTAGGACACCCAAACAGTTCAACGTCCCCATCTGTTTGAGGCAGAGTTCTCACCTTGTACAGAGGGGTCTACAGATCCAGTAGACTGGGCCTGGAATTCTTCACTCTCAGGAGACACTGTTGGGGAAAGCAGGGAATGTTTGATGGATCAAGAGGCAGGTATACCAGAGAAGTTGTGCAGACAGTAATCTTACCATTTCTTGAAGGGTTTCCCTGATTATTTTGGCAGCTGGACATCACAGATGGACTCGACACATTCAAATGGACAGGAGGGTTACTTTGCATAGATAGAGTTGCAGAGTTAGACTCCGATGCATTGGCCCCATTCACGTCTGCAGGAAACTTCACCTTTCCAGGGGAATCTTGAGAGATGGGTGTCACCGAGTGATTGGATTGGGAAATGGTAGTTCCATTTGAATTTCCAGCAGAGTTCACATCCCCAGAACCAGGGACATCCCCGGAGCCATCACCTGAGGCTTCGCCGACAGAGGGTTCCATTGTAGAGCTAAACAGTGACCCTTCAGGTACTGCAGCAGCAACTGGCATTGCGGTAGCAGTCACTTCCTCCGTCGGTGCCGCACCACCTCCAACTGGGCTTGCCGTGGCAGTCACTTCCTCCGTCGGTGCTGCAGCAGCAACTGGGCTTGCCGTGGCCGTCACTTCCTCCGTCGGTGCTGCAGCAGCAACTGGGCTTGCCGTGGCCGTCACTTCCTCCGTCGGTGCTGCACCACCCCCAACTGGGCTTGCCGTGGCCGTCACTTCCTCCGTCGGTGCTGCAGCAGCAACTGGGCTTGCCGTGGCCGTCACTTCCTCCGTCGATGCTGCAGCACCAACTGGGCTTGCCGTGGCCGTCACTTCCTGCGTCGGTGCTGCAGCAGCAACTGGGCTTGCCGTGGCCGTCACTTCCTCCGTCGGTGCTGCACCACCCCCAACTGGGCTTGCCGTGGCCGTCACTTCCTCCGTCGGTGCTGCAGCAGCAACTGGGCTTGCCGTGGCCGTCACTTCCTCCGTCGGTGCTGCAGCAGCAACTGGGCTTGCCGTGGCCGTCACTTCCTCCGTCGGTGCTGCAGCACCAACTGGGCTTGCCGTGGCCGTCACTTCCTCCGTCGGTGCTGCAGCACCAACTGGGCTTGCCGTGGCCGTCACTTCCTCCGTCGGTGCTGCAGCAGCAACTGGGCTTGCCGTGGCCGTCACTTCCTCCGTCGGTGCTGCACCACCCCCAACTGGGCTTGCCGTGGCCGTCACTTCCTCCGTCGGTGCTGCAGCAGCAACTGGGCTTGCTGTGGCCATCACTTCCTCCGTCGGTGCTGCAGCAGCAACTGGGCTTGCCGTGGCCGTCACTTCCTCCGTCGGTGCTGCAGCAGTAACTGGGCTTGCCGTGGCCGTCACTTCCTCCGTCGGTGCTGCAGCACCAACTGGGCTTGCCGTGGCAGTCACTTCCTCCGCCGGTGCTGCAGCACCAACTGGGCTTGCCGTGGCCGTCACTTCCTCCGCCGGTGCTGCAGCACCAACTGGGCTTGCCGTGGCCGTCACTTCCTCCGTCGGTGCTGCAGCACCAACTGGGCTTGCCGTGGCCGTCACTTCCTCCGTCGGTGCTGCAGCACCAACTGGGCTTGCCGTGGCCGTCACTTCCTCCGTCGGTGCTGCAGCAGCAACTGGGCTTGCCGTGGCCGTCACTTCCTCCGTCGGTGCTACAGCAGCAACTGGGCTTGCCGTGGCCGTCACTTCCTCCGTCGGTGCTGCAGCAGCAACTGGGCTTGCCGTGGCCGTCACTTCTTCCGTCGGTGCTGCAGCAGCAACTGGGCTTGCCGTGGCAGTCACTTCCTCCGTCGGTGCTGCAGCAGCAACTGGGCTTGCCGTGGCCGTCACTTCCTCCGTCGGTGCTGCAGCAGCAACTGGGCTTGCCGTGGCCGTCACTTCTTCCTTCGGTGCTGCAGCAGCAACTGGGCTTGCCGTGGCCGTCACTTCCTCCGTCGGTGCTGCAGCAGCAACTGGGCTTGCCGTGGCCGTCACTTCCTCCTTCGGTGCTGCAGCAGCAACTGGGCTTGCCGTGGCCGTCACTTCTTCCTTCGGTGCTGCAGCAGCAACTGGGCTTGCCGTGGTCGTCACTTCTTCCTTCGGTGCTGCAGCAGCAACTGGGCTTGCCGTGGTCGTCACTTCCTTCGGTGCTGCAGCAGCAACTGGGCTTGCCGTGGTCGTCACTTCTTCCTTCGGTGCTGCAACAGCAACTGGGCTTGCCGTGGTCGTCACTTCTTCCTTCGGTGCTGCAGCAGCAACTGGGCTTGCCGTGGTAGTCACTTCCTTCAGTGCTGCAGCAGCAACTGGGCTTGCCGTGGTAGTCACTTCCTTCAGTGCTGCAGCAACAACTGGGCTTGCCGTGGTAGTCACTTTCTCACATGGTTCTTGTGTGGCAGTCGTCACCTGGACTGCAGTCAGTGCTGGGCCCACAGTTGTAACCAGGCTAGGCCTCGGTCCAGTAGCATTAGCCTTGCTTGAAGATGTTGCATTCCCAGAAGAACCACCACCAACATGAGGCCTAGCAGTCTTCACCTTCTCTTGAGATAAAGCTCCACCATTAGTGATCTCTTCAAGCAACATGCCTTCAGCTTCCATGTATACTAGAAGAAAAAAAAAAAGTCTGGTTTAATACAACAATGGAAGATGTTTCCATTTTAAGATACATTAACAAAATTGATCATTTAAGCTCAGTAGATACAATACACAGTCTCAACATTAGTGCAATGTTCGTAGCATATTTCGGCACACCTTTTAATAATCTCAAGTGTACCAAGTCTTTGGATTAGTTGTAAACCTTAGGCAGCTCCACTGTCGCTCAAGAACACTTGATTACATCAGTTTGGATCACAACAGGTGCTTTTGTTTTCAAATCATAGTGATCAGTAAACCAGTTCTAAACTGTACCCAATCATTAAAAGGATTAGGTACTAAACATGGGACATGAGGTAAAAGGTGTCAAGAGCATATCTGCACCTTTCCGTGCTTTCATAGGATCAGAAACACTTCCCATTGTCAGCAGTACAGCCAAGACGTCCAACACAGTTGATGAATTTTTATTTTTGCCATTCGTTTGAACAGCACCAGCCAATGAAATACCTGGGGTGTTTGAGAACAGATAGAATATTTAGCAAACATAGGTAGGCAAACCTACTCTGTTCAATTAAATTAAATTCTTTATAGTTACAAGACCCAATGTTATACGTTCAAAGAAACTAAACTGAAGAAATCATTGCAAACCTTCGTATTCGGTTCTGTTCAATCGCACGTCACGTTTGCCTGGTTGTGATACGGCTGACTGTTGTCTCATCGGAGAACTGTGTGCTACGAAATTAAATTACGAGTTAAAATGGGTTAGAACGAGACATGAGATTCAAATAAATATTATTCAAATTGAAGTCTAACAAACCTTGGTTTAGCCACAGGCATAACAAAACTGAACCGATGATCTTCAAAGACCCCATGCTGACAATACTCATTCAGCCTACGACGCTAAGACCTTTTAAAACCATTTGTGAACGCATGAAATAGAGGTCACCTGAATCTTATCAGCAATTTACGATCTCCGTTTAATACATTGAACAAGGCAAATTACCAATCAGAACTGAGATACAAGCCAGTTTATTAAGCCAATTTTCGATTTTTCTAGATATGATACAAATAAATTATTTATTTTAATTGCATATAATTTGAAAAAGACAACTGCTTGTTAATGTGTGTTGACATCATCAGAAGAAGTGATTAAACATCGTAAGTGATTCATAATTGTCATAATCGATTTAATGTTTAAGTACTGAAAGGATCAACGTGTCTGACTTAACTGTTAAACTCGAGCCACTGTGTGTGTCTTTTTCTTATAATGCAGCTGAAGACCTTCTGGGCCTGGACCAACTACAACTCAGAGAAATGAGTTACATGCAGAGCCGGAGTGGCTAATCGGGAGATTCGGGAGGATTCCCGATGGGCCGGCTCATGTCAGTTTCTAGTTTGGGCCGATTGGGATGGAAAAATAATTTTGGGCCGGATTTGGGCATGAAACTCCCGGGCTGAAAAAAGTGTCCCACTCCGGCCCTGGTTACATGCATTACAAATGAATAACACTTCTACTGTTCACCATTCGCGATCTTCCGAGGGTACAGCTTTCACTGTTTTTCTTTTACTCCTTTCTACTTCTACTGACATATCAAAGGTTTACCCCATCAGAAGCTTCCACAAAGTTTACAGTTAACTACGCTGGAAGACATAATGCGAAGTCAGCAACGAACATCCACAAACATTAAGAAAGAGAAGCTGGAGATCAGATTTATTTGTGATCAATTTCCAAGTTGAACTATAGCCTCAATGAGGCAAGCAACACAACCCTACCTGTTTATGTTAAAAGATCAATGATGAAAAATTTGCATAGATATTCACATTAACTACTAAATATCTTAAATATGTCTAAAATAATATCTTGTGATTATGTAAGCGTATTGTCTTAGTTTTATTCTTTTTTGTTATTTGCATCCACAATATGTCACTGAAACCTACAATCTAATACTTCCTCAGATAAACGACAGAGGGCGGCACGCTCTTGTTGTCTCCTAGCAACACAGTGTTTGCAGCTCTAGTTTCTTGAAACGCGTGATCGGCACCAGAAAAACAAAAAACAAACCGAACGAAACGGAAAACGTTAGACGTCAAGCTCGGGACTCGTAGCAATGATGCGCGAGGAGCTCTTTTCAGATCGCGATGCGGCCGCTCACTTTGAAAGAAGATGAAACAGGGAACTACCTAGCCTTCATTTGAAGCCTAGAGGTTCAAATGAATCAAGGCTGCTTTGTTTTCAAAGTGCATGAACCAAGTGGACACAATATAAACTACAAACAAACTGGACTTAATTTGGTTTATTTTAGGCATCATTTTAGGGGGTCTGAATCAATTTCACATATGCAAAAGAACCCCTGAGGGATCTGAGGCCACATGAAATGCTAGAATGGAAATGGCCAGAGTGTAAAAAAATTCCTAGTAGCAGCCTACCCAAAAAACAGGCAAAGGAACACTGCAGCTGTTAGGCTTCATAATGGACCAGATTCATGGATTATTTGAGCAGGCCTGGAATCCGCATCACCCTCCTCTCCTGATAGGTTTGATAGTTAACAGACAGTGCATATGGGATCTGAATCATCTCTGATGATTCAGGGGGGGGGGGGGTGTCCTATTTGAGAAGGACTGCGCTAGGGGATCAACTTCTAATTAAGGTAAAAGTAACGAGACACTTCTCTAGGCCAACTTTGCTCAGGATGCACTGGAGGCAGACAGTTGCCCACTTGATGTCTAGACCCATCCTTGGCCAGAAGAACCTCATCAGCATTGACATGCCAGCCTGGTATATCTCTTGCTGAACAGAACCTGCAAGTGTGGGGATAGTTTTGCTGGTCCTCTTCCTTCCATTACTTCAACAATCCCAGTCTTCCAGTCCATATTGTGGTCTGGTAGTGTTTCTAGCAACACTGTACCTTTACCAGGAGAGACATCAGGATACCATGGGGCACTTTACTTCCTCATTGCTCCACATTTAGCATTAATTTGTTTGTGCAACCTCACTCATCTTGGGAAATCACATCCTGCCAAAATACATGCCAGTTTCTCAAAACCCCCCCCCCCCCATCGAAGATGTAGACGTGCTAGATGCCCCATCTATCCACCAACTCAAAGAAGCGTACAGCATTCAGTTTTCTCTTTTATTGTTCAAAATGGTCAGCCAGATCACATAAAATACTAGTTTACATTTGCATGGTTAAGTTCTTGGCCAATCCAAATATGTAAAGCTCAGACCACCTGTTGACCTGGATCTGCCAAGCTGAAACCCTCATCTTCCAGATCAGAAATCAGCGACAGCAGATGCCCTAGAAGAGAAAGTAAATACAAAGTCTTCAAATGCATGCCAGCTCGCCACTTTTTGGAGCACAAAGAACTTGTACCCTCAACAGCCTTGAAGTTGAACACTTCAGAGCAACCTCAATCACATTAGCATAAGATTTCACAGGATTCAATGCAAACTGATCTGAACAAGACCTGGACCCAGGGAGGAGCAATATCCCAGAACCACCATGCACATGGACAAGTGTGGACATGAATTTAACTGCCAAAAGTGTGGTACACCTCCAGGTGTCTGTGGTTGGATAAGGGCAGTAAGGGGTGGCAATTGGACCTAGCAATAGACATTTAAGCAGCTGTGGTTGAAGTGTGCAGAGAATGGATTCAGAGAAGTGGAGGTTCAGGGATGCAGACAGTGGCCTACACCTACACCAGTTGAGAGATTTAACAATTTAGTAGGACACCCAAACAGTTCAACGTCCCCATCTGTTTGAGGCAGAGTTCTCACCTTGTACAGAGGGGACTACAGATCCAGTAGACTGGGCCTGGAATTCTTCACTCTCAGGAGACACTGTTGGGGAAAGCAGGGAATGTTTGATGGATCAAGAGGCAGGTATTCCAGAGAAGTTGTGCAGACAGTAATCTTACCATTTCTTGAAGGGTTTCCCTGATTATTTTGGCAGCTGGACATCACAGATGGACTCGACACATTCAAATGGACAGGAGGGTTACTTTGCATAGATAGAGTTGCAGAGTTAGACTCCGATGCATTGGCCCCATTCACGTCTGCAGGAAACTTCACCTTTCCAGGGGAATCTTGAGAGATGGGTGTCACCGAGTGATTGGATTGGGAAATGGTAGTTCCATTTGAATTTCCAGCAGAGCTCACATCCCCAGAACCAGGGACATCCCCGGAGCCATCACCTGAGGCTTCGCCGACAGAGGGTTCCATTGTAGAGCTAAACAGTGACCCTTCAGGTACTGCAGCAGCAACTGGCATTGCGGTAGCAGTCACTTCCTCCGTCGGTGCCGCACCACCCCCAACTGGGCTTGCCGTGGCAGTCACTTCCTCCGTCGGTGCTGCAGCAGCAACTGGGCTTGCCGTGGCAGTCACTTCCTCCGTCGGTGCTGCACCACCAACTGGGCTTGCCGTGGCCGTCACTTCCTCCGTCGGTGCTGCACCACCAACTGGGCTTGCCGTGGCCGTCACTTCCTCCGTCGGTGCTGCACCACCAACTGGGCTTGCCGTGGCCGTCACTTCCTCCGTCGGTGCTGCACCACCAACTGGGCTTGCCGTGGCCGTCACTTCCTCCGTCGGTGCTGCACCACCCCCAACTGGGCTTGCCGTGGCCGTCACTTCCTCCGTCTGTGCTGCAGCAGCAACTGGGCTTGCCGTGGCCGTCACTTCCTCCGTCGGTGCTGCAGCAGCAACTGGGCTTGCCGTGGCCGTCACTTCCTCCGTCGGTGCTGCAGCAGCAACTGGGCTTGCCGTGGCCGTCACTTCCTCCGTCGGTGCTGCAGCACCAACTGGGCTTGCCGTGGCCGTCACTTCCTCCGTCGGTGCTGCAGCACCAACTGGGCTTGCCGTGGCCGTCACTTCCTCCGTCGGTGCTGCAGCAGCAACTGGGCTTGCCGTGGCCGTCACTTCCTCCGTCGGTGCTGCACCACCCCCAACTGGGCTTGCCGTGGCCGTCACTTCCTCCGTCGGTGCTGCAGCAGCAACTGGGCTTGCCGTGGCCATCACTTCCTCCGTCGGTGCTGCAGCAGCAACTGGGCTTGCCGTGGCCGTCACTTCCTCCGTCGGTGCTGCAGCAGTAACTGGGCTTGCCGTGGCCGTCACTTCCTCCGTCGGTGCTGCAGCACCAACTGGGCTTGCCGTGGCCGTCACTTCCTCCGCCGGTGCTGCAGCACCAACTGGGCTTGCCGTGGCCGTCACTTCCTCCGCCGGTGCTGCAGCACCAACTGGGCTTGCCGTGGCCGTCACTTCCTCCGTCGGTGCTGCAGCACCAACTGGGCTTGCCGTGGCCGTCACTTCCTCCGTCGGTGCTGCAGCACCAACTGGGCTTGCCGTGGCCGTCACTTCCTCCGTCGGTGCTGCAGCAGCAACTGGGCTTGCCGTGGCCGTCACTTCCTCCGTCGGTGCTACAGCAGCAACTGGGCTTGCCGTGGCCGTCACTTCCTCCGTCGGTGCTGCAGCAGCAACTGGGCTTGCCGTGGCCGTCACTTCTTCCGTCGGTGCTGCAGCAGCAACTGGGCTTGCCGTGGCAGTCACTTCCTCCGTCGGTGCTGCAGCAGCAACTGGGCTTGCCGTGGCCGTCACTTCCTCCGTCGGTGCTGCAGCAGCAACTGGGCTTGCCGTGGCCGTCACTTCTTCCTTCGGTGCTGCAGCAGCAACTGGGCTTGCCGTGGCCGTCACTTCCTCCGTCGGTGCTGCAGCAGCAACTGGGCTTGCCGTGGCCGTCACTTCCTCCTTCGGTGCTGCAGCAGCAACTGGGCTTGCCGTGGCCGTCACTTCTTCCTTCGGTGCTGCAGCAGCAACTGGGCTTGCCGTGGTCGTCACTTCTTCCTTCGGTGCTGCAGCAGCAACTGGGCTTGCCGTGGTCGTCACTTCCTTCGGTGCTGCAGCAGCAACTGGGCTTGCCGTGGTCGTCACTTCTTCCTTCGGTGCTGCAACAGCAACTGGGCTTGCCGTGGTCGTCACTTCTTCCTTCGGTGCTGCAGCAGCAACTGGGCTTGCCGTGGTAGTCACTTCCTTCAGTGCTGCAGCAGCAACTGGGCTTGCCGTGGTAGTCACTTCCTTCAGTGCTGCAGCAACAACTGGGCTTGCCGTGGTAGTCACTTTCTCACATGGTTCTTGTGTGGCAGTCGTCACCTGGACTGCAGTCAGTGCTGGGCCCACAGTTGTAACCAGGCTAGGCCTCGGTCCAGTAGCATTAGCCTTGCTTGAAGATGTTGCATTCCCAGAAGAACCACCACCAACATGAGGCCTAGCAGTCTTCACCTTCTCTTGAGATAAAGCTCCACCATTAGTGATCTCTTCAAGCAACATGCCTTCAGCTTCCATGTATACTAGAAGAAAAAAAAAAAGTCTGGTTTAATACAACAATGGAAGATGTTTCCATTTTAAGATACATTAACAAAATTGATCATTTAAGCTCAGTAGATACAATACACAGTCTCAACATTAGTGCAATGTTCGTAGCATATTTCGGCACACCTTTTAATAATCTCAAGTGTACCAAGTCTTTGGATTAGTTGTAAACCTTAGGCAGCTCCACTGTCGCTCAAGAACACTTGATTACATCAGTTTGGATCACAACAGGTGCTTTTGTTTTCAAATCATAGTGATCAGTAAACCAGTTCTAAACTGTACCCAATCATTAAAAGGATTAGGTACTAAACATGGGACATGAGGTAAAAGGTGTCAAGAGCATATCTGCACCTTTCCGTGCTTTCATAGGATCAGAAACACTTCCCATTGTCAGCAGTACAGCCAAGACGTCCAACACAGTTGATGAATTTTTATTTTTGCCATTCGTTTGAACAGCACCAGCCAATGAAATACCTGGGGTGTTTGAGAACAGATAGAATATTTAGCAAACATAGGTAGGCAAACCTACTCTGTTCAATTAAATTAAATTCTTTATAGTTACAAGACCCAATGTTATACGTTCAAAGAAACTAAACTGAAGAAATCATTGCAAACCTTCGTATTCGGTTCTGTTCAATCGCACGTCACGTTTGCCTGGTTGTGATACGGCTGACTGTTGTCTCATCGGAGAACTGTGTGCTACGAAATTAAATTACGAGTTAAAATGGGTTAGAACGAGACATGAGATTCAAATAAATATTATTCAAATTGAAGTCTAACAAACCTTGGTTTAGCCACAGGCATAACAAAACTGAACCGATGATCTTCAAAGACCCCATGCTGACAATACTCATTCAGCCTACGACGCTAAGACCTTTTAAAACCATTTGTGAACGCATGAAATAGAGGTCACCTGAATCTTATCAGCAATTTACGATCTCCGTTTAATACATTGAACAAGGCAAATTACCAATCAGAACTGAGATACAAGCCAGTTTATTAAGCCAATTTTCGATTTTTCTAGATATGATACAAATAAATTATTTATTTTAATTGCATATAATTTGAAAAAGACAACTGCTTGTTAATGTGTGTTGACATCATCAGAAGAAGTGATTAAACATCGTAAGTGATTCATAATTGTCATAATCGATTTAATGTTTAAGTACTGAAAGGATCAACGTGTCTGACTTAACTGTTAAACTCGAGCCACTGTGTGTGTCTTTTTCTTATAATGCAGCTGAAGACCTTCTGGGCCTGGACCAACTACAACTCAGAGAAATGAGTTACATGCAGAGCCGGAGTGGCTAATCGGGAGATTCGGGAGGATTCCCGATGGGCCGGCTCATGTCAGTTTCTAGTTTGGGCCGATTGGGATGGAAAAATAATTTTGGGCCGGATTTGGGCATGAAACTCCCGGGCTGAAAAAAGTGTCCCACTCCGGCCCTGGTTACATGCATTACAAATGAATAACACTTCTACTGTTCACCATTCGCGATCTTCCGAGGGTACAGCTTTCACTGTTTTTCTTTTACTCCTTTCTACTTCTACTGACATATCAAAGGTTTACCCCATCAGAAGCTTCCACAAAGTTTACAGTTAACTACGCTGGAAGACATAATGCGAAGTCAGCAACGAACATCCACAAACATTAAGAAAGAGAAGCTGGAGATCAGATTTATTTGTGATCAATTTCCAAGTTGAACTATAGCCTCAATGAGGCAAGCAACACAACCCTACCTGTTTATGTTAAAAGATCAATGATGAAAAATTTGCATAGATATTCACATTAACTACTAAATATCTTAAATATGTCTAAAATAATATCTTGTGATTATGTAAGCGTATTGTCTTAGTTTTATTCTTTTTTGTTATTTGCATCCACAATATGTCACTGAAACCTACAATCTAATACTTCCTCAGATAAACGACAGAGGGCGGCACGCTCTTGTTGTCTCCTAGCAACACAGTGTTTGCAGCTCTAGTTTCTTGAAACGCGTGATCGGCACCAGAAAAACAAAAAACAAACCGAACGAAACGGAAAACGTTAGACGTCAAGCTCGGGACTCGTAGCAATGATGCGCGAGGAGCTCTTTTCAGATCGCGATGCGGCCGCTCACTTTGAAAGAAGATGAAACAGGGAACTACCTAGCCTTCATTTGAAGCCTAGAGGTTCAAATGAATCAAGGCTGCTTTGTTTTCAAAGTGCATGAACCAAGTGGACACAATATAAACTACAAACAAACTGGACTTAATTTGGTTTATTTTAGGCATCATTTTAGGGGGTCTGAATCAATTTCACATATGCAAAAGAACCCCTGAGGGATCTGAGGCCACATGAAATGCTAGAATGGAAATGGCCAGAGTGTAAAAAAATTCCTAGTAGCAGCCTACCCAAAAAACAGGCAAAGGAACACTGCAGCTGTTAGGCTTCATAATGGACCAGATTCATGGATTATTTGAGCAGGCCTGGAATCCGCATCACCCTCCTCTCCTGATAGGTTTGATAGTTAACAGACAGTGCATATGGGATCTGAATCATCTCTGATGATTCAGGGGGGGGGGGTGTCCTATTTGAGAAGGACTGCGCTAGGGGATCAACTTCTAATTAAGGTAAAAGTAACGAGACACTTCTCTAGGCCAACTTTGCTCAGGATGCACTGGAGGCAGACAGTTGCCCACTTGATGTCTAGACCCATCCTTGGCCAGAAGAACCTCATCAGCATTGACATGCCAGCCTGGTATATCTCTTGCTGAACAGAACCTGCAAGTGTGGGGATAGTTTTGCTGGTCCTCTTCCTTCCATTACTTCAACAATCCCAGTCTTCCAGTCCATATTGTGGTCTGGTAGTGTTTCTAGCAACACTGTACCTTTACCAGGAGAGACATCAGGATACCATGGGGCACTTTACTTCCTCATTGCTCCACATTTAGCATTAATTTGTTTGTGCAACCTCACTCATCTTGGGAAATCACATCCTGCCAAAATACATGCCAGTTTCTCAAAACCCCCCCCCCCCCATCGAAGATGTAGACGTGCTAGATGCCCCATCTATCCACCAACTCAAAGAAGCGTACAGCATTCAGTTTTCTCTTTTATTGTTCAAAATGGTCAGCCAGATCACATAAAATACTAGTTTACATTTGCATGGTTAAGTTCTTGGCCAATCCAAATATGTAAAGCTCAGACCACCTGTTGACCTGGATCTGCCAAGCTGAAACCCTCATCTTCCAGATCAGAAATCAGCGACAGCAGATGCCCTAGAAGAGAAAGTAAATACAAAGTCTTCAAATGCATGCCAGCTCGCCACTTTTTGGAGCACAAAGAACTTGTACCCTCAACAGCCTTGAAGTTGAACACTTCAGAGCAACCTCAATCACATTAGCATAAGATTTCACAGGATTCAATGCAAACTGATCTGAACAAGACCTGGACCCAGGGAGGAGCAATATCCCAGAACCACCATGCACATGGACAAGTGTGGACATGAATTTAACTGCCAAAAGTGTGGTACACCTCCAGGTGTCTGTGGTTGGATAAGGGCAGTAAGGGGTGGCAATTGGACCTAGCAATAGACATTTAAGCAGCTGTGGTTGAAGTGTGCAGAGAATGGATTCAGAGAAGTGGAGGTTCAGGGATGCAGACAGTGGCCTACACCTACACCAGTTGAGAGATTTAACAATTTAGTAGGACACCCAAACAGTTCAACGTCCCCATCTGTTTGAGGCAGAGTTCTCACCTTGTACAGAGGGGACTACAGATCCAGTAGACTGGGCCTGGAATTCTTCACTCTCAGGAGACACTGTTGGGGAAAGCAGGGAATGTTTGATGGATCAAGAGGCAGGTATTCCAGAGAAGTTGTGCAGACAGTAATCTTACCATTTCTTGAAGGGTTTCCCTGATTATTTTGGCAGCTGGACATCACAGATGGACTCGACACATTCAAATGGACAGGAGGGTTACTTTGCATAGATAGAGTTGCAGAGTTAGACTCCGATGCATTGGCCCCATTCACGTCTGCAGGAAACTTCACCTTTCCAGGGGAATCTTGAGAGATGGGTGTCACCGAGTGATTGGATTGGGAAATGGTAGTTCCATTTGAATTTCCAGCAGAGTTCACATCCCCAGAACCAGGGACATCCCCGGAGCCATCACCTGAGGCTTCGCCGACAGAGGGTTCCATTGTAGAGCTAAACAGTGACCCTTCAGGTACTGCAGCAGCAACTGGCATTGCGGTAGCAGTCACTTCCTCCGTCGGTGCCGCACCACCCCCAACTGGGCTTGCCGTGGCCGTCACTTCCTCCGTCGGTGCTGCACCACCAACTGGGCTTGCCGTGGCCGTCACTTCCTCCGTCGGTGCTGCACCACCAACTGGGCTTGCCGTGGCCGTCACTTCCTCCGTCGGTGCTGCACCACCAACTGGGCTTGCCGTGGCCGTCACTTCCTCTGTCGGTGCTGCAGCAGCAACTGGGCTTGCCGTGGCCGTCACTTCCTCCGTCGGTGCTGCACCACCCCCAACTGGGCTTGCCGTGGCCGTCACTTCCTCCGTCTGTGCTGCAGCAGCAACTGGGCTTGCCGTGGCCGTCACTTCCTCCGTCGGTGCTGCAGCAGCAACTGGGCTTGCCGTGGCCGTCACTTCCTCCGTCGGTGCTGCAGCAGCAACTGGGCTTGCCGTGGCCGTCACTTCCTCCGTCGGTGCTGCACCACCCCCAACTGGGCTTGCCGTGGCCGTCACTTCCTCCGTCGGTGCTGCAGCAGCAACTGGGCTTGCCGTGGCCGTCACTTCCTCCGTCGGTGCTGCAGCAGCAACTGGGCTTGCCGTGGCCGTCACTTCCTCCGTCGGTGCTGCAGCAGCAACTGGGCTTGCCGTGGCCGTCACTTCCTCCGTCGGTGCTGCACCACCAACTGGGCTTGCCGTGGCCGTCACTTCCTCTGTCGGTGCTGCAGCAGCAACTGGGCTTGCCGTGGCCGTCACTTCCTCCGTCGGTGCTGCACCACCCCCAACTGGGCTTGCCGTGGCCGTCACTTCCTCCGTCTGTGCTGCAGCAGCAACTGGGCTTGCCGTGGCCGTCACTTCCTCCGTCGGTGCTGCAGCAGCAACTGGGCTTGCCGTGGCCGTCACTTCCTCCGTCGGTGCTGCAGCAGCAACTGGGCTTGCCGTGGCCGTCACTTCCTCCGTCGGTGCTGCAGCAGCAACTGGGCTTGCCGTGGCCGTCACTTCCTCCGTCGGTGCTGCACCACCCCCAACTGGGCTTGCCGTGGCCGTCACTTCCTCCGTCGGTGCTGCAGCAGCAACTGGGCTTGCCGTGGCAGTCACTTCCTCCGTCGGTGCTGCAGCAGCAACTGGGCTTGCCGTGGCAGTCACTTCCTCCATCGGTGCTGCAGCAGCAACTGGGCTTGCCGTGGCCGTCACTTCCTCCGTCGGTGCTGCAGCAGCAACTGGGCTTGCCGTGGCCGTCACTTCCTCCGTCGGTGCTGCAGCAGCAACTGGGCTTGCCGTGGCCGTCACTTCCTCCGTCGGTGCTGCAGCAGCAACTGGGCTTGCCGTGGCCGTCACTTCCTCCGTCGGTGCTGCAGCAGCAACTGGGCTTGCCGTGGCCGTCACTTCCTCCGTCGGTGCTGCAGCAGCAACTGGGCTTGCCGTGGCCGGGCTTGCCGTGGCCGTCACTTCCTCCGTCGGTGCTGCAGCAGCAACTGGGCTTGCCGTGGCCGTCACTGCTTCCGTCGGTGCTGCAGCAGCAACTGGGCTTGCCGTGGCAGTCACTGCTTCCGTCGGTGCTGCAGCAGCAACTGGGCTTGCCGTGGCAGTCACTTCTTCCGTCGGTGCTGCAGCAGCAACTGGGCTTGCCGTGGCAGTCACTTCCTCAGTCGGTGCTGCAGCAGCAACTGGGCTTGCCGTGGCCGTCACTTCCTCCGTCGGTGCTGCAGCAGCAACTGGGCTTGCCGTGGCCGTCACTGCTTCCGTCGGTGCTGCAGCAGCAACTGGGCTTGCCGTGGCCGTCACTGCTTCCGTCGGTGCTGCAGCAGCAACTGGGCTTGCCGTGGCCGTCACTTCCTCCGTCGGTGCTGCAGCAGCAACTGGGCTTGCCGTGGCCGTCACTTCCTCCGTCGGTGCTGCAGCAGCAACTGGGCTTGCCGTGGCCGTCACTTCTTCCTTCGGTGCTGCAGCAGCAACTGGGCTTGCCGTGGCCGTCACTTCTTCCTTCGGTGCTACAGCAGCAACTGGGCTTGCCGTGGTCGTCACTTCTTCCTTCGGTGCTACAGCAGCAACTGGGCTTGCCGTGGTCGTCACTTCTTCCTTCGGTGCTACAGCAGCAACTGGGCTTGCCGTGGTAGTCACTTCTTCCTTCGGTGCTACAGCAGCAACTGGGCTTGCCGTGGTCGTCACTTCTTCCTTCGGTGCTGCAGCAGCAACTGGGCTTGCCGTGGCAGTCACTTCCTCCGTCGGTGCTGCAGCAGCAACTGGGCTTGCCGTGGCAGTCACTTCCTCCGTCGGTGCTGCAGCAGCAACTGGGCTTGCCGTGGCCGTCACTTCCTCCGTCGGTGCTGCAGCAGCAACTGGGCTTGCCGTGGCCGTCACTTCCTCCGTCGGTGCTGCAGCAGCAACTGGGCTTGCCGTGGCCGTCACTGCTTCCGTCGGTGCTGCAGCAGCAACTGGGCTTGCCGTGGCCGTCACTGCTTCCGTCGGTGCTGCAGCAGCAACTGGGCTTGCCGTGGTCGTCACTTCTTCCTTCGGTGCTGCAGCAGCAACTGGGCTTGCCGTGGTCGTCACTTCTTCCTTCTGTGCTGCAGCAGCAACTGGGCTTGCCGTGGTCGTCACTTCTTCCTTCGGTGCTGCAACAGCAACTGGGCTTGCCGTGGTCGTCACTTCTTCCTTCGGTGCTGCAGCAGCAACTGGGCTTGCCGTGGTCGTCACTTCTTCCTTCGGTGCTGCAGCAGCAACTGGGCTTGCCGTGGTCGTCACTTCTTCCTTCGGTGCTGCAGCAGCAACTGGGCTTGCCGTGGTCGTCACTTCTTCCTTCGGTGCTGCAGCAGCAACTGGGCTTGCCGTGGTCGTCACTTCCTTCGGTGCTGCAGCAGCAACTGGGCTTGCCGTGGTCGTCACTTCTTCCTTCGGTGCTGCAGCAGCAACTGGGCTTGCCGTGGTCGTCACTTCTTCCTTCGGTGCTGCAGCAGCAACTGGGCTTGCCGTGGTCGTCACTTCTTCCTTCGGTGCTGCAGCAGCAACTGGGCTTGCCGTGGTAGTCACTTCCTTCAGTGCTGCAGCAGCAACTGGGCTTGCCGTGGTAGTCACTTCCTTCAGTGCTGCAGCAACAACTGGGCTTGCCGTGGTAGTCACTTTCTCACATGGTTCTTGTGTGGCAGTCGTCACCTGGACTGCAGTCAGTGCTGGGCCCACAGTTGTAACCAGGCTAGGCCTCGGTCCAGTAGCATTAGCCTTGCTTGAAGATGTTGCATTCCTAGAAGAACCACCACCAACATGAGGCCTAGCAGTCTTCACCTTCTCTTGAGATAAAGCTCCACCATTAGTGATCTCTTCAAGCAACATGCCTTCAGCTTCCATGTATACTAGAAGAAAAAAAAAAAAAGTCTGGTTTAATACAACAATGGAAGATGTTTCCATTTTAAGATACATTAACAAAATTGATCATTTAAGCTCAGTAGATACAATACACAGTCTCAACATTAGTGCAATGTTCGTAGCATATTTCGGCACACCTTTTAATAATCTCAAGTGTACCAAGTCTTTGGATTAGTTGTAAACCTTAGGCAGCTCCACTGTCTCTCAAGAACACTTGATTACATCAGTTTGGATCACAACAGGTGCTTTTGTTTTCAAATCATAGTGATCAGTAAACCAGTTCTAAACTGTACCCAATCATTAAAAGGATTAGGTACTAAACATGGGACATGAGGTAAAAGGTGTCAAGAGCATATCTGCACCTTTCCGTGCTTTCATAGGATCAGAAACACTTCCCATTGTCAGCAGTACAGCCAAGACGTCCAACACAGTTGATGAATTTTTATTTTTGCCATTCGTTTGAACAGCACCAGCCAATGAAATACCTGGGGTGTTTGAGAACAGATAGAATATTTAGCAAACATAGGTAGGCAAACCTACTCTGTTCAATTAAATTAAATTCTTTATAGTTACAAGACCCAATGTTATACGTTCAAAGAAACTAAACTGAAGAAATCATTGCAAACCTTCGTATTCGGTTCTGTTCAATCGCACGTCACGTTTGCCTGGTTGTGATACGGCTGACTGTTGTCTCATCGGAGAACTGTGTGCTACGAAATTAAATTACGAGTTAAAATGGGTTAGAACGAGACATGAGATTCAAATAAATATTATTCAAATTGAAGTCTAACAAACCTTGGTTTAGCCACAGGCATAACAAAACTGAACCGATGATCTTCAAAGACCCCATGCTGACAATACTCATTCAGCCTACGACGCTAAGACCTTTTAAAACCATTTGTGAACGCATGAAATAGAGGTCACCTGAATCTTATCAGCAATTTACGATCTCCGTTTAATACATTGAACAAGGCAAATTACCAATCAGAACTGAGATACAAGCCAGTTTATTAAGCCAATTTTCGATTTTTCTAGATATGATACAAATAAATTATTTATTTTAATTGCATATAATTTGAAAAAGACAACTGCTTGTTAATGTGTGTTGACATCATCAGAAGAAGTGATTAAACATCGTAAGTGATTCATAATTGTCATAATCGATTTAATGTTTAAGTACTGAAAGGATCAACGTGTCTGACTTAACTGTTAAACTCGAGCCACTGTGTGTGTCTTTTTCTTATAATGCAGCTGAAGACCTTCTGGGCCTGGACCAACTACAACTCAGAGAAATGAGTTACATGCAGAGCCGGAGTGGCTAATCGGGAGATTCGGGAGGATTCCCGATGGGCCGGCTCATGTCAGTTTCTAGTTTGGGCCGATTGGGATGGAAAAATAATTTTGGGCCGGATTTGGGCATGAAACTCCCGGGCTGAAAAAAGTGTCCCACTCCGGCCCTGGTTACATGCATTACAAATGAATAACACTTCTACTGTTCACCATTCGCGATCTTCCGAGGGTACAGCTTTCACTGTTTTTCTTTTACTCCTTTCTACTTCTACTGACATATCAAAGGTTTACCCCATCAGAAGCTTCCACAAAGTTTACAGTTAACTACGCTGGAAGACATAATGCGAAGTCAGCAACGAACATCCACAAACATTAAGAAAGAGAAGCTGGAGATCAGATTTATTTGTGATCAATTTCCAAGTTGAACTATAGCCTCAATGAGGCAAGCAACACAACCCTACCTGTTTATGTTAAAAGATCAATGATGAAAAATTTGCATAGATATTCACATTAACTACTAAATATCTTAAATATGTCTAAAATAATATCTTGTGATTATGTAAGCGTATTGTCTTAGTTTTATTCTTTTTTGTTATTTGCATCCACAATATGTCACTGAAACCTACAATCTAATACTTCCTCAGATAAACGACAGAGGGCGGCACGCTCTTGTTGTCTCCTAGCAACACAGTGTTTGCAGCTCTAGTTTCTTGAAACGCGTGATCGGCACCAGAAAAACAAAAAACAAACCGAACGAAACGGAAAACGTTAGACGTCAAGCTCGGGACTCGTAGCAATGATGCGCGAGGAGCTCTTTTCAGATCGCGATGCGGCCGCTCACTTTGAAAGAAGATGAAACAGGGAACTACCTAGCCTTCATTTGAAGCCTAGAGGTTCAAATGAATCAAGGCTGCTTTGTTTTCAAAGTGCATGAACCAAGTGGACACAATATAAACTACAAACAAACTGGACTTAATTTGGTTTATTTTAGGCATCATTTTAGGGGGTCTGAATCAATTTCACATATGCAAAAGAACCCCTGAGGGATCTGAGGCCACATGAAATGCTAGAATGGAAATGGCCAGAGTGTAAAAAAATTCCTAGTAGCAGCCTACCCAAAAAACAGGCAAAGGAACACTGCAGCTGTTAGGCTTCATAATGGACCAGATTCATGGATTATTTGAGCAGGCCTGGAATCCGCATCACCCTCCTCTCCTGATAGGTTTGATAGTTAACAGACAGTGCATATGGGATCTGAATCATCTCTGATGATTCAGGGGGGGGGGGGTGTCCTATTTGAGAAGGACTGCGCTAGGGGATCAACTTCTAATTAAGGTAAAAGTAACGAGACACTTCTCTAGGCCAACTTTGCTCAGGATGCACTGGAGGCAGACAGTTGCCCACTTGATGTCTAGACCCATCCTTGGCCAGAAGAACCTCATCAGCATTGACATGCCAGCCTGGTATATCTCTTGCTGAACAGAACCTGCAAGTGTGGGGATAGTTTTGCTGGTCCTCTTCCTTCCATTACTTCAACAATCCCAGTCTTCCAGTCCATATTGTGGTCTGGTAGTGTTTCTAGCAACACTGTACCTTTACCAGGAGAGACATCAGGATACCATGGGGCACTTTACTTCCTCATTGCTCCACATTTAGCATTAATTTGTTTGTGCAACCTCACTCATCTTGGGAAATCACATCCTGCCAAAATACATGCCAGTTTCTCAAAACCCCCCCCCCCCATCGAAGATGTAGACGTGCTAGATGCCCCATCTATCCACCAACTCAAAGAAGCGTACAGCATTCAGTTTTCTCTTTTATTGTTCAAAATGGTCAGCCAGATCACATAAAATACTAGTTTACATTTGCATGGTTAAGTTCTTGGCCAATCCAAATATGTAAAGCTCAGACCACCTGTTGACCTGGATCTGCCAAGCTGAAACCCTCATCTTCCAGATCAGAAATCAGCGACAGCAGATGCCCTAGAAGAGAAAGTAAATACAAAGTCTTCAAATGCATGCCAGCTCGCCACTTTTTGGAGCACAAAGAACTTGTACCCTCAACAGCCTTGAAGTTGAACACTTCAGAGCAACCTCAATCACATTAGCATAAGATTTCACAGGATTCAATGCAAACTGATCTGAACAAGACCTGGACCCAGGGAGGAGCAATATCCCAGAACCACCATGCACATGGACAAGTGTGGACATGAATTTAACTGCCAAAAGTGTGGTACACCTCCAGGTGTCTGTGGTTGGATAAGGGCAGTAAGGGGTGGCAATTGGACCTAGCAATAGACATTTAAGCAGCTGTGGTTGAAGTGTGCAGAGAATGGATTCAGAGAAGTGGAGGTTCAGGGATGCAGACAGTGGCCTACACCTACACCAGTTGAGAGATTTAACAATTTAGTAGGACACCCAAACAGTTCAACATCCCCATCTGTTTGAGGCAGAGTTCTCACCTTGTACAGAGGGGACTACAGATCCAGTAGACTGGGCCTGGAATTCTTCACTCTCAGGAGACACTGTTGGGGAAAGCAGGGAATGTTTGATGGATCAAGAGGCAGGTATTCCAGAGAAGTTGTGCAGACAGTAATCTTACCATTTCTTGAAGGGTTTCCCTGATTATTTTGGCAGCTGGACATCACAGATGGACTCGACACATTCAAATGGACAGGAGGGTTACTTTGCATAGATAGAGTTGCAGAGTTAGACTCCGATGCATTGGCCCCATTCACGTCTGCAGGAAACTTCACCTTTCCAGGGGAATCTTGAGAGATGGGTGTCACCGAGTGATTGGATTGGGAAATGGTAGTTCCATTTGAATTTCCAGCAGAGCTCACATCCCCAGAACCAGGGACATCCCCGGAGCCATCACCTGAGGCTTCGCCGACAGAGGGTTCCATTGTAGAGCTAAACAGTGACCCTTCAGGTACTGCAGCAGCAACTGGCATTGCGGTAGCAGTCACTTCCTCCGTCGGTGCCGCACCACCCCCAACTGGGCTTGCCGTGGCAGTCACTTCCTCCGTCGGTGCTGCAGCAGCAACTGGGCTTGCCGTGGCAGTCACTTCCTCCGTCGGTGCTGCACCACCAACTGGGCTTGCCGTGGCCGTCACTTCCTCCGTCGGTGCTGCACCACCAACTGGGCTTGCCGTGGCCGTCACTTCCTCCGTCGGTGCTGCACCACCAACTGGGCTTGCCGTGGCCGTCACTTCCTCCGTCGGTGCTGCACCACCAACTGGGCTTGCCGTGGCCGTCACTTCCTCCGTCGGTGCTGCACCACCCCCAACTGGGCTTGCCGTGGCCGTCACTTCCTCCGTCTGTGCTGCAGCAGCAACTGGGCTTGCCGTGGCCGTCACTTCCTCCGTCGGTGCTGCAGCAGCAACTGGGCTTGCCGTGGCAGTCACTTCCTCCGTCGGTGCTGCAGCAGCAACTGGGCTTGCCGTGGCCGTCACTTCCTCCGTCGGTGCTGCACCACCCCCAACTGGGCTTGCCGTGGCCGTCACTTCCTCCGTCGGTGCTGCAGCAGCAACTGGGCTTGCCGTGGTCGTCACTTCTTCCTTCGGTGCTGCAGCAGCAACTGGGCTTGCCGTGGTCGTCACTTCTTCCTTCGGTGCTGCAGCAGCAACTGGGCTTGCCGTGGTCGTCACTTCTTCCTTCGGTGCTGCAGCAGCAACTGGGCTTGCCGTGGTCGTCACTTCTTCCTTCGGTGCTGCAACAGCAACTGGGCTTGCCGTGGTCGTCACTTCTTCCTTCGGTGCTGCAGCAGCAACTGGGCTTGCCGTGGTCGTCACTTCTTCCTTCGGTGCTGCAGCAGCAACTGGGCTTGCCGTGGTCGTCACTTCTTCCTTCGGTGCTGCAGCAGCAACTGGGCTTGCCGTGGTAGTCACTTCTTCCTTCGGTGCTGCAGCAGCAACTGGGCTTGCCGTGGTAGTCACTTCCTTCAGTGCTGCAGCAACAACTGGGCTTGCCGTGGTAGTCACTTTCTCACATGGTTCTTGTGTGGCAGTCGTCACCTGGACTGCAGTCAGTGCTGGGCCCACAGTTGTAACCAGGCTAGGCCTCGGTCCAGTAGCATTAGCCTTGCTTGAAGATGTTGCATTCCTAGAAGAACCACCACCAACATGAGGCCTAGCAGTCTTCACCTTCTCTTGAGATAAAGCTCCACCATTAGTGATCTCTTCAAGCAACATGCCTTCAGCTTCCATGTATACTAGAAGAAAAAAAAAGTCTGGTTTAATACAACAATGGAAGATGTTTCCATTTTAAGATACATTAACAAAATTGATCATTTAAGCTCAGTAGATACAATACACAGTCTCAACATTAGTGCAATGTTCGTAGCATATTTCGGCACACCTTTTAATAATCTCAAGTGTACCAAGTCTTTGGATTAGTTGTAAACCTTAGGCAGCTCCACTGTCTCTCAAGAACACTTGATTACATCAGTTTGGATCACAACAGGTGCTTTTGTTTTCAAATCATAGTGATCAGTAAACCAGTTCTAAACTGTACCCAATCATTAAAAGGATTAGGTACTAAACATGGGACATGAGGTAAAAGGTGTCAAGAGCATATCTGCACCTTTCCGTGCTTTCATAGGATCAGAAACACTTCCCATTGTCAGCAGTACAGCCAAGACGTCCAACACAGTTGATGAATTTTTATTTTTGCCATTCGTTTGAACAGCACCAGCCAATGAAATACCTGGGGTGTTTGAGAACAGATAGAATATTTAGCAAACATAGGTAGGCAAACCTACTCTGTTCAATTAAATTAAATTCTTTATAGTTACAAGACCCAATGTTATACGTTCAAAGAAACTAAACTGAAGAAATCATTGCAAACCTTCGTATTCGGTTCTGTTCAATCGCACGTCACGTTTGCCTGGTTGTGATACGGCTGACTGTTGTCTCATCGGAGAACTGTGTGCTACGAAATTAAATTACGAGTTAAAATGGGTTAGAACGAGACATGAGATTCAAATAAATATTATTCAAATTGAAGTCTAACAAACCTTGGTTTAGCCACAGGCATAACAAAACTGAACCGATGATCTTCAAAGACCCCATGCTGACAATACTCATTCAGCCTACGACGCTAAGACCTTTTAAAACCATTTGTGAACGCATGAAATAGAGGTCACCTGAATCTTATCAGCAATTTACGATCTCCGTTTAATACATTGAACAAGGCAAATTACCAATCAGAACTGAGATACAAGCCAGTTTATTAAGCCAATTTTCGATTTTTCTAGATATGATACAAATAAATTATTTATTTTAATTGCATATAATTTGAAAAAGACAACTGCTTGTTAATGTGTGTTGACATCATCAGAAGAAGTGATTAAACATCGTAAGTGATTCATAATTGTCATAATCGATTTAATGTTTAAGTACTGAAAGGATCAACGTGTCTGACTTAACTGTTAAACTCGAGCCACTGTGTGTGTCTTTTTCTTATAATGCAGCTGAAGACCTTCTGGGCCTGGACCAACTACAACTCAGAGAAATGAGTTACATGCATTACAAATGAATAACACTTCTACTGTTCACCATTCGCGATCTTCCGAGGGCACAGCTTTCACTGTTTTTCTTTTACTCCTTTCTACTTCTACTGACATATCAAAGGTTTACCCCATCAGAAGCTTCCACAAAGTTTACAGTTAACTACGCTGGAAGACATAATGCGAAGTCAGCTACGAACATCCACAAACATTGAGAAAGAGAAGCTGGAGATCAGATTTATTTGTGATCAATTTCCAAGTTGAACTATAGCCTCAATGAGGCAAGCAACACAACCCTACCTGTTTATGTTAAAAGATCAATGATGAAAAATTTGCATAGATATTCACATTAACTACTAAATATCTTAAATACGTCTTTAAAATAATAATATCTTGTGATTATGTAAGCGTATTGTCTTAGTTTTATTCTTTTTTATTTTTTGTTATTTGCATCCACAATATGTCACTGAAACCTACAATCTACTTCCTCAGATAAACGACAGAGGGCGGCACGCTCTTGTTGTCTCCTAGCAACACTGAGTGTTTGCAGCTCTAGTTTCTTGAAACGCGTGATCGGCACCAGAAAAACAAAAAACAAACCGAACGAAACGGAAAACGTTAGACGTCAAGCTCGGGACTCGTAGCAATGATGCGCGAGGAGCTCTTTTCAGATCGCGATGCGGCCGCTCACTTTGAAAGAAGACGAAACAGGGAACTACAACGACAAGACAGGATTTTCAACGCCAAAGTCAGAACAATCGGTGTAAGTTGGCCAACTTATAAACCTACTGCTACTGTAACGTCAACGTACATTCACTTGTACACGTTTAGGATAAAAAAGACGTTTCACTCTTAACTAGATTGACAGGGATGCTCTTGATTATCAAGTGGAGGAAAAGAAAAATAAGGAAGAATCTAACGCAAAAGAGCTGAAGGAATTCGGTGAGTTTAAATATTTTTTGGCGGAAATATCTATTCCCATCAGTCTCAGTAGCCTATTAAGACCACATGTGTTTTTTTTATTAATCTGGTTAATAGAGCTCAGATTCCTGCAGGTCAAACATTGTTAACCCAATCCTGTTATTGCACTTATGACATTTATATTGGTCTGACATACCCAATATAACCCACATCCCATCTGATAATGAACAAATTAGCAGCTAAATAGGGTTTGGTAGAACCCCGGGACTGATTTTGTGCACACCACTGTCCTCCCCTCTTCTCCCGTCTTCCACGGTCCCAGCTGATGACCTCGTACGCCATGACCGGACTGCGTGCGTCCTGGAGAGGCGGCAGAGGAAGGACGAGCGCGCCGTGGCAGAGGCCGTCTGCCTTTTCCGCCAACGCTTCCAGCAGCCAGGCAGCAGGCGTGAGTTCGACCTCAACGACCCCGACCTGCTGCAGAAGCAGGACAGTGCGAGCGTGCTGCCCGGGCTGGCCGGGGAGGACCTGGGCAGAGGGGACCGTCTGCGGCGGCAGCGAGAGCAGCTCAGGGTCTGGACCCTGCAGCAGCAGCATGAGCTGGAGGAGGTGAAACTTCAGCAGAAACAGGAAGGTTCGTAAGCCTGCTGTTTCTGGTGTGTCCGTCTGTTTGTAGCAAGGATCACCATATGTCCTATCTGCCTACAGTTATTAACTCCAGCCCAGCCTGAACCAAACAGAACATACTCTGTGATTTCCTTACAAGCCAAACAGAACTGATACAGCTGATGTGCCTATAAACCAAACAGAACTGATTCAGTTGTTGCCTTTCAAACTCTTTAATTAGTTGAATAAGGTGTGTTAAATGTAGGTTGCAGCTAAACTTTGCAGGAAGGTAGTGGTCAAACAGAAATGTTGGAGAGTGCAGGTCTACAATAAAAGACTTTGTTAGTATGAAGCAGGGGCTATAGCTGCAGCCATGGAGACCTGCCGCTCTGGCCTTTTCCCCTAAAGCATCATGGCGTTAATATCATCTTGAATAAAACAGTGTGTGTGTGTGTGTGTTCAGACTGATATCCCATTTAGCATTTAACAATGATCTTTTCGTTACAGTGCTTTTGAGAAACAGGGCCCAAACAGTTTAATGGTTTCTGTGTTCTAACACTGCTTGCTTAAAAACACCAGATGATTATCAAGTCATTCATTAGTCAATGTGTTGGAGGAGAAAAAATATTGAACTCCTCAAGAGCTTAAAAAAAAAGGTTCAGGTGTACTAACAGTTAATTCACCAGTGGTGATGCTGTGTTTTCTTAAACAGATCATCAGTATGACCAAAACAGAGTAGTTCTGGACATCAAAGCCCTAGAGCTGCAGAAGATAGAGGAGAAAGCAAAGAGATCTGCAGCCACTGCTGTCAAGAACTTCAATCTAGCCCTGGTTGGTCTATGTGTCTTACCGTCTCTGCAGGGTTACCAGATGCCTAGCTCAGGGTTGCTGGCCTGAGATGATTCAGATCCCATACACATTATCAGTTAACTATCACACCTATCTGGTGTGTAGGAAAATACTAATGCACACTACATAGTGTCCTTTTTGAAACACAACACTTTGCAGGATAACATTTTTTGTTTCTATAAAAGCTCCATTGTGTCTTTATTGCAGTGTTGCCAGTGTGTCTTCACACCATGTTTTACCCCCAGGCAGCTGAAACATCTGCCCGGCGTGAGAGGGAGCGGCAAGAGGAGGAGGAGAACAACCGGACCGATATCCAGAACCAGCTGCAGGGGGCGCTACTGAGTGAGAGCAAGGAGCGGAGCGTCAGGGTGCCTGGTCTGCCTATAACGCGGCGGGACTGCTACAGGGGCATGACCACCGAGCAGCTCCAGCACATCGCCCACTGTCAGCGGCAGCAAGCGGAGGAGAGGAGGGTAATGTGGAGGAGGAGGGTAATGTGGAGGAGAGGAGGGTAATGTGGAGGAGGAGAGGAGGGTAATGTGGAGGAGGAGGGTAATGTGGAGGAGAGGAGGGTAATGTGGAGGAGGAGAGGAGCGTAATGTGGAGGAGAGGAGGGTAATGTGGAGGAGGAGAGGAGGGTAATGTGGAGGAGAGGAGGGTAATGTGGAGGAGGGGAGGGTAATGTGGAGGAGGAGAGGAGGGTAATGTGGAGGAGGAGAGGAGGGTAATGTGGAGGAGGAGAGGAGGGTAATGTGGAGGAGGAGAGGAGGGTAATGTGGAGGAGAGGAGGGTAATGTGGAGGAGAGGAGGGTAATGTGGAGGAGAGGAGCGTAATGTGGAGGAGAGGAGGGTAATGTGGAGGAGAGGAGCGTAATGTGGAGGAGAGGAGCGTAATGTGGAGGAGAGGAGGGTAATGTGGAGGAGGAGGAGGGTAATGTGGAGGAGAGGAGGCTAATGTGGAGGAGGAGATGAGGCTAATGTGGAGGAGTGATGTTTATGTTCCTTTGCTTGTTTTTTGGGTAAGGTGCTACTAGGAGTTTTTTCACGCTCTGGCCATTTCCATTAGAGCATTACAGTTTGGGTTCCTAAACTAATGTCTGGTCATCTTAGTCACTTTACAATGAATCGGACGACTGATACCTAGGCTTTGTGTGTGTGTGTGTGTGTGTGTGTGTGTGATTCACTGTGCATGCTGGGCCTGGGTGTTTTGTGTGTGTGTGTGTGTAATTCACTGTGCATGCTGGGCCTGGGTGTTGTGTGTGTGTGTGTGTGTGTGTGTGTGTGTGTGTGTGTGTGCGTACATGTGCGTGTGTAGCGCCTACATGTGGAGCAGCAGGAGGAAGAGCTGCAGCAGGAGCGTGAGCGTCTGGTCTCGGCTCGAGCAGCTCTGCTGCAGGAAAGACAGCAGACCCGCATCAGCAAGGACCAGCGCAGGGCATTGGACCAGGCCAACACACAGCTCAGCCAGTGAGTTACACACACATCATCCAGTGAGTTACACACACACACACACACACACACACACACACACACAGCACAGATCAGCCGGTGAGTTACACACACATCATCCAGTGAGTTACACACACACACACACACACACACACACACACAGCACAGATCAGCCGGTGAGTTACACACACACACACAACACAGATCAGCCAGTGAGTTACACACACACCCAGCACGCAAAGTGAGTTGTGCGCGCGCGCACACACACACATGCGCATGCACATACCACAGCCCAGCCAGCCCCATCATGCACAGTGAGTTTTATACACACGCACATATACACAAACACACACAAAATGACACTACAGCTTGACCAAGCCCAGCATGCACAGTGTGTATGTACACACACACATACACACATACCTACTCACCT